>NC_067403.1:246430853-246693353 GCF_016432865.1 Antechinus flavipes
TGAAGATGTTAATTCAGATCACAGGCAGTGGAGTGGATCTGAAATTAGGGTTCCTAAATTTAAATCTTGACTCCTACATAGTAATGATGTGATATTAATATTATTAAGCCCCAATTTTTTTTTCATCTGCAAAGTGAAAGGATTGAACTAAATAACAAGGTATTTCCACATATTTCCTACAACTTGATCATAAGCAACTCTTATATTCAAAGTCCTATAATCCCATGGAAATATGTTTTTTGTCTTTCCTTCAACAGAAAGCATCTGAATAAATGGCCAGTGGAAACTACACTGGAGTTACAGAGTTCATTTTTGTGGGACTGAAGTATCACCCAAAGCTACAGGTCATCCTTTTCCTTCTATTTCTATCTTTTTATCTCATTAACATGATAGCCAACCTAGGAATGATCATCCTTATACGGGTTGATGTCCACCTTCACACACCCATGTATTTTTTCCTCAGTCACCTATCTTTTGTGGACATGAGCTTTTCATCCATAGTAACTCCCAAAATGCTTAGAGACTTCTTTGAGGAGAGAAAGACCATTTCTTTCCTGGGATGTGTCTTACAACAATGGTTTTTTGGGTGTTTTGTGGCTATTGAATGTTTTCTCTTGGCATCCATGGCCTATGATCGCTATGTTGCAATCTGTAACCCATTGCTTTACTCCATTGCAATGTCCCAGAAACACTGCAACCAGCTTGTGGCTATCCCCTATGCTGCTGGATTCATAGACGGCATGATTCACACTCCTGCTGCTTTCCGCCTCCCTTTTTGTGGCCCAAATGTCATCAATCACTTCTTTTGTGACATTTTCCCTCTCCTCTCCCTTATATGTGCTGATACCAGCATGAACAAGTTATTAGTTTTTGTTATTGCCGGGATTGTTTGTACCTTCAGTGGTTTAATCATCCTAATCTCCTATATCTACATCCTCACAGCCATCCTCAGGATACAATCTGCAGAAGGCAGACAGAAAGCCTTCTCTACTTGCTCTTCTCATCTCACTGCTGTTACTCTCTTATATGGTACCCTCTTTTTTGTCTATGTGCGTCCTAACTCAAGTTTCTCTATGGACACCAATAAACTTGTCTCTATGTTTTATACATCAGTGACCCCCATGTTGAATCCCCTCATCTACAGCCTAAGGAACAAAGAGGTCAAAGATGCCATCCATAGAACCATTGCTAAATTTTGCTTCAGGATATGAATTTTCTATACCAAAAATTGGAGTACCATTACATTAGCATGAGAAGCACATCAGAGAAGTACAAAATAGAGAGCTCTTGGGTACAAGGGAGGAAGTCATTCTTGACAAGGAAAGTCTTCTTGAAGATCATAGAATCACACATATGGAGGCAGAAAAGACATCAGAGGCCATCTAGTCCAACACTCACAAAAAGAGGGAGAATAAATGATTTGCTGAAGATCATATAGGTGGTAAGTTACAGAGTTAACATGATTTAGTTAACATGATTCCTTGTCTAGCCCAATCATCATTTGAGTTGACATTTCAAAGAGAAATAGAAATTTTTCCAATAAATAAAAGGAGGGAAAGTTATTCTAGGCATTGGGAACTGTGAGCAAAAGTGGTACACGCAACATGCTAGAGGTGGAAGGAGATAAAGAATCAAGCGGAAACATAGAAGGCTTGGAGGAGAAAATATGAGAAGAAATTACCAGATGGCGAAGGACCTTGAATGTAAAACAAAGACTGGTTTTGTTTGTTTAATTTAATGTATTTTAATCAATAAAATCAAAGGATAGTACAGAAAGCCAACAGTATTACAAATATTTCCATTCAACAAAGAGAATTCAGATAGGTATGAACTTCACTCTATGAAGCAAATATTATAGACTCCATTTAATGGCCATCAACATGAAATTTGCTTATTAAAAAAAATGCTGACATTCAAATAAAAGAGTTTGAGTTCTAGGCAGTGGCAGTATCAAAGTCAATGAGGTCTAATCAAGGCACAATTATTGCTGATTGAAAACTCTGCTAAGAAGTTCACTTTTACATCTAAGGAGATGCAAAATGGAGTCACTGAATAATAAAGAATAAAATGATAAATAGATACATGTAAATGATTCTGTAAAGGACACTTTACATGGATTAGAGGATGGAGAAAGGCAAGACAGGAAGAAGGAATATCTTAAAGGAGCTATAGCAAAACCAGGAGGCGGTATTATTGTCAGGGGAATTGAGAAGAGTCAAATCAAAGACACATTGCAGAGATGCAATCAAACAAACTTTATAAGTGATTGGGAGGAATAGAAAGAGACCTTACCTTGTGGTTCTGAATATGGGAGACAAGATGAATTTTAAAATGGCAAAGTTGGAATTAAAACAGGGTAACTGAGACTTTGCCTTGGATACTGATTGCATGATGCACTATTCCTAACACCAGGAGGTGCACATCTCACTGTCTTGACACATACACCCCATCCCAGAGCTAAAACTTTTCAGGTTCCCAAGCTGCACTTGACCCCACTGGGGTCCTATGGCTGCCATACCTATATTCTAGAATGTCTTTCCACTAGTTTATAAAATAGGATCTACACATTCTCTCTTTGCATGAGCCATGTAGCTAAAGGTCTGCTTAGACTGAGTGGATTAGATTATGTGTATAAGCAGGTGTGAGGTCAACAACAAAATATAGAGTCCCTAGCAACAGCCTATTGCTCCTCTTCCTCATCCTTTAACTAGGAAACACAGCCGTAGCCTTAACTCCAGGCACTATTTACCTCTGACTTCCCTTTCTCCTTTGACCTTAAGGAAACTTTCTTTTTTGTAGTTTAGGGAATTAGTATTAGATTTATAGAAAGAGAACCTAAATTAATATGCTGTTTCTGAAAATTTCTGTCACTAGATTTGTGGGATTCTAAACCTTTCACGCCTTTTAACTTCTTTCCTGAGAATTGACCCATCCAGCTCCCTAATACTTTTGTCCTGATTGGTAATGCCTTCATTTGAAACAATATATTATGAAAGCCTCAATCATGCTTCATTTCCTTCCTTCTGGGCTATGTTCCTGATAGTTGTAACAACCAACTTTCCTATACTACCTCCTTGCAGTTTTGGAACCATGTTCAAATAAACTTTGTTATTGCTCCTTAATAGCACATGTCAATATGCACCCCAATTCACCATCCCTGTAATTTTTCTCCACTAAAATATCCCTCTCTGGTCACCCTTCTCTATGTTTATGGTCTTACAGTATAAACTTCTTAAGGATAAAGATTATCTTTGCTTTTATATGGTGTCCACAGTAGAGTGTTTGCCACACATCAAGCACATTAATGTGTTGAATTCATTTTTTCATTCTTAACCTCTCTGGGATTCAATCTCTACATCTGTAAGAAAAAAGTTTTAGAGCAAGTGAAGTCCAGAGTCTCCCCATCTCTAAATTTTTTTCCTATGAGTGCACATTGCTTTGTCACATTCTTTTCATCAAATGACTGGATGCCCATCAATTGGAGAATGGCTGGGTAAATTGTGGTATGTGAATGTTATGGAATATTATTATTCTGTAAGAAATGACCAGCAGGATGAATACAGAGAAGCTTGGAGAGACTTATATGAACTGATGCTAAGTGAAATGAGCAGAAAGAAAAGATCATTATATACTTCAACAATGATACTGTATGCAGATGTAGTCTGATAGAAGTAGATTTCTTTGACAAAGAGATCTAACTCAGTTTCAATTGATCAATGATGGACAGAAGCAGCTACACCCAAAGAAAGAACACTGGGAAATGAATATAAACTGTTTGCATTTTGGTTTTTCTTCCTGGGTTATTTATACCTTCTGAATCCAATTCTCCCTGTGCAACAAGAGAACTGTTCAGCACTGTACACATATATTGTATCTAGGATATACTGTAACCTATTTAACATGTATAGGACTGCTTGCCATCTAGGGGAGGAGGTGGAGGGAGGGAGGGGAAAAATCAGAACAGAAGTGAGTGCAAGGGATAATGTTGTCAAAAATTACCCTGGCATGGGTTCTGTCAATAAAAAGTTATTTTAAAAAAACATATTCTTTTCATCTTCTCGGAACTCCCAAAGACACCATAATTCTTACTATGCTCCCCAAAGCTGATTTTTTTTTATTCTGACACATTGCTCTATGAGAAATTAAAATTCTCTTAGCTCTTCATCACCAAGCTTAGTTATTTACTTCACCACCATCATTCAATAACTATTTCTGCTTTAAAACTCACCTCATTCTATCCAGATTCTTGTTACTGTCATCTATGAGCCTCCATTCACTCTCCCTCCTTAAGAAGTTCAGTACTAAGTTTTCAATCTTCTTTTCTACTTTAAACCTTCCATGCTTTGAAGATTCTGTTTGAAGATTAAAGTTACTCATATGCTATGACCTCTCTTTCTAATCTAATATCCATTAATAGGAATTTGTCCATTTTTGATCCCCATAACATGTCTACCTCCCCATCCCCCCCACAGTTTTATTCATGACTAGGAGTCATGGAGCTCCTATTTGGTTTTAGCTACAAACCTATTTGGTTTTACTACAAAGACAGTAAAATGGTCAACAAGATTGAAATTTTAAGGCAGTAAGACTGATCAGCAATAGCATGAGAAAAGAGGAAATATAGCAGCTCAATATTTCTAAGTGCCCTGGGAGAAGTCTCTGAGAACTATATGTTCAAGATGAGGTTAACATATTTTAAAACTGTAAAAACAGTGATTTGGAGCTACATTTTATTGGTTTTGTTTTGTTTTATTTTATTAAAAGGAGAGGCATGAAACAGTAAGAACCATAACCTTGGGGACAGAGTCTAGGAAATCAGGAATTTTGAGAAAATTAATACATTAAACTACTCTGAAAATACTTCTAAAGAAAGATTACCTTGCCAAAAAAGATGGGGAAACAGTAGACAAAACAATTCTGTAGAGGTAAAAGTATGTGTTTTCTAGTCTTATGAGCAACTGGTATACAAATAACATTGGATGGCCTGCTTATTTATTTGTTGTTGGGCAAAGTACTATATGAATGTGAATATAAAAATATGTGTATATATATAATGATTATACAAAAACATTTTTATAATCTTCAGGACTCAGATTATCTATAATATGCCAAATGTGAAACTACTAGGAAATTTATAATGTAAACAATTACAATGTAAACAATGGACAGTCAAAATAATATTGAATTGTTAGTATTTCAATAAACATTCTTAAATCTATCTTACTAGATTGAATCATACTTTTTCACTTTATTTTTCTTATTTATTTTAGTATATGTATGGAGCTTGTTTTCTATAACTTCACATATATTTAACATCATATTGTTGACCTCAAGGAGTTGGGGAGGGACAGAAGAGAATGAGAGAATTTGGAACTTAATTTTTTTCAAAATAAATGTTAAAAACATTTTAATGAAAGTAGGACATATTTAATAAAATAAAAATATATTTAATTTTATCTTACTAATGACAACAAATATTTATTCAAATGAATTGAAAAACTTTTTCATTGTTATGTGATAACATAACATACACTGTAGAAAATTAAGAATTTGGAGCCAGAAAATCCAGATTCAAATTCTGCATCATCATCTCCTTATGAACAATGTGATCTTAGGCAAATCATTTAATTCCACTAGACCTCAGTTTCTTTATCATCAAATTGAAGGGGTTAGATGAGATCTTATGGTCCCTTTTAGCCATTTATTATCTGTGAGCCTACTTTCTAAGGGAATAATGAAATTTCAGAATTGGAAACAACCTGGACATTTAACATAGCAGATTCTATCTATACAATAATTTTGATAATATTTCTGATAAATGGTCATTTAATCTTTGCTTTTAGAGTTTTAGTGAAAGGGAATGCACTTTTTTCTTAAGGTAATAATTTTACTTTCAAGTCTTTCTAAGAGTTAGAAATTTTTCTTTCATAGTATGCTAAAATGTGCTTCTTTGTAATTTCTATCTATTACTCTTAATTTCTATGTGTTTTCCTTTTCAATGGTTGCTATATCCCCTATTGGTCACAAGAGGACACCAAAACTACATGGTAGAAGAGTGTTCTTTACCGATTCCTTTGCTAGCACAGCTGACACATTGTTCTCTGTAGGTATATGTGAGATACCTATGTGATTGCACAATGTCTATATGGTTCATGGCTTAGGGCCATTATTTGTCCAACTATAGACAAATGATTACCTTACTTATTCTTATTCATATTTAGTGAAGATACTCAGATTCAGGGTGTCTCAGCATTGTGTCAGGGTATTAATAATGACAATGGAAGATTCTCAGGACAACTCAGATCTATTAGGAAAAAAGAATTATTCATTTGTCCACTTTACTGAGGCATGAATGCAGGGAAATGTTTTCAGTTGAGGGTCTTTTCAGGATGTTCTCCATCAGGATATTATTTTGTTTACTAGGAGATTTCTTTTCTATCTGATAACACTTTAGAATTTTGTTCCTGAAGACTTGTTTGGGATAATAGGATTTCTAGATGATTTTTTTTGTCATCTTTTTATTGTATATATACTTCTCTATCATGTGATCAGAAGTGTTAACACAAATATGAAACAAATGAAATAAATGAATGTTGTTTGACTCTTTGTAGAAAAGAATCCAAAGGAACTATTGTAAGTCCTTGGATATTATTTTGCTGGTTCAAAAACAGTATGCAAAATTTTGCTGACTGAAATTATGTCAGTGTGATGAAGGTGGTGAGATTGAAACTAGATTTATAACCATCTATAGCAATGTTGTTTTTTCAATAATTACTATAAAATAATATCTTCTGAAAAGTCACTATGTAGAAGGAGAGATTAGGTGAAAAAGAATATTTTTATATCTTTGATTTTCATCTTAAAATTAAATCTGAGTGACCATGTTGCACAGTAGATAGAGTACCATGTCTGAAGTTAGGAAGACTTCTTCCTGAGCTTTCAAATCTGATATTGCTGTGTGATTCTGGGCAAATTATTTAACCAAGATTGTCTCAGTTTCCTCATGTATAAAATGAAATGAAGATGGAAATGGCAAGTCACTTCAATATCTTTGTTTAGAAAGCCCCAAATTGGGTCACATGAATCATGACAACATGACAACAATAGGACTAAGCCAATTGACTACATAGAAAGTTATTATTAAATATGCCATTTGTCTACTACTTTTCTGTATAAAGAAGTATAAATATTATGATGGATAATTTTCTTTTTATAGTAAAAGGTTACATAAAATTTTAAAATTGGCTATGTTTTGTACATTTGCAATACAATTTTGCTTTTCCATTCTGGCATAACTACTTTTATCAACTAAAGCAAAGGGAACCTTAACTTTGCACAAAATTCACTTATTTCATATACTGGCTAACACAAAATAATCTTTAATTAATTCCAAATTTCAAATTCTAGTGCAAGGCCTTACAAATTGAAAATACTCAAAAAATGTTGGCTGATCAATCAAAACATTTACATTTCTTCTCATTGAAAACCCAACATTGATAATTATAATTCTTAAATCTATAGCTTGATCTTTTCAAAGGTAAATCATATGACAGTAATTTGAAAGGAGGGAAAATTGAATCCAAGAAGCTAAACAAAGTGGCTAAATCCATGATAGGTGAATCAAATACAAATAAAGCCAACTCTCATCTCTCAAAACTTGTAGCTGAAGCATAACAATAGTAATTAAACATTACTGAAAGAGAATCTGCTGCTTCATTTCGTTCCAGCCTGGGACTTATTACATATTACTGCGAAAACAAAATTAGAAAAAAAATTTATTTTCCAAAGTATTGCTATGTACTCTTAAAATTTTTCAGTTTACTTAACCTGACAGCTAGTTTCTAATATATCAATAATGACAGATGCTGAAAACTATTAACCTTACTAGTGAACCCTATTGTATTTAACACTGTTCTCAGTGCCAAAAAGGAAACAATCAGAAGATCCAATCTCCTACTTATAATTCATTCAGATACAAACATAAACTTGGTACAGACACTAAAATTTCAGTAATAATGGTCTTATTTCAGCTTTTTCTGTGCTAACCGTTGATGTTTCATAAGGTAAAATCAAATACATATGAAAACTGATCATTGTATTTAATTCTGGAGGTAGATGTAAAGAGATTTTGAATTTAATATGTTTAAACATCTAACCACATTTAATACTTTACTTTTAAATCAACATTTGAAATCACACGTTATTCCCATGATTCAGGACAGAAATCATACAGATCAAAGTGATGATGCAAAGTGCTTCCAGGAGTATATAATAAATCTATCAATTATTTGGGGAGTAAGAAACAGAGTCCAGAAAAAGAGTGTCCAAACTCTTATTACTGGCCAGATATCATAGCCACCACAATTTCCTGTTTTTGAATGAATATTCATTATTGCAACAAGAACAAAAGTGATTTGTTCATTTATTACTATGTAGCTATCAACCTCATAGTATTCTTATGGAGAAATAATAATTAAGCTTAAACTTCGAATTTACATGTTCAAGTAATTTGATTATTTTTTTCAAATAAAAGCAGCATGAATCAAAAACAAAAAAAAATAGGTGACTAAAATGAATGGATAAATAAATGAAGCTGATATTCATAACAATGTTGAATTTAAATGAAAGGACAGTTTGCATGTTTTTGGCCAGTTGAATAAAAGAGTTAGTAAGTGATTTCACTGAGTACGCCCAGAGCAGGGCAACTACTATGTCATGGGAATATCAGTCATTCTGCTTTGTAGTTCTCAAAATAAGCGCAATCAGGGGAAGTCTACAATGATAATTGCTACCTCTATAATAACATCTTCTATAGAGAATAAAAGATACTAAGTCTTTGACACATTTGATAAATTCCTTCTTACTACATCAGCTTAAACCAGTATAGTCAATTGATTCAAGACATAGTTAAGCACAATGTTGTTGAATAATGCATTTGGAAACAGAGTATAGAGATTAGACTTGTTATTACATTCACATAGCAAGCCCAGATGAGGGAACCAGATATCTATAATAATATCTATAATGTTTTCTCTGCAATATAAAGTCTCAGAAAATTTTCTGGAACACTGAAAGACTAATTTACTTCCCTAGGTTGCACAGCTGGAACCTCTTGAGTCTTAAACCCAGCTTTTCCTAATTCTGATACTCTCTATCTATCTCATTTGAAGATGTGATTCACAAATAAGAAATGGAAGAGATCAAAAACTCCATAGTTCACTCAGAAAGATCACTCATCCCTTTTCTTAATACTTTCTTGAAAGACAGGGTTAGAAAGCTCTGGACACAGCAAGCATTTAACAACACAGAAAAAGAAATTGACTATAACTTAAAAGGAACAAAATAATCTATTAGTGATCTGGACATTACTTTATTTCCAGCCATTTTTAGTGAGATCTTTAATTTGCTAGAGGAAAGATTAACCCCAAACTAGAATCATAGGATTATAAATTTGAGCTGGGCAGGACCAATTCAAATCCCTCAGTTTACAGAGCTAAAGCAGAAGATTAAATTAAGTGATTTACCTAAACTAGTAAGCATCTAAAGGCATCTTTGACCTCAGTCCTTCCTGATTCTAAGTCCAGTGCTCTATTACCACCATTATTCAGAGAAGGAAACTATAGGGAAATTAAATAAATTCCATGTGGGATTTGGACTAAGACCTTATCTTTGCTAAGTACAGCACTATAAGAAATCTTAAGTCTCGTCTATGTCCTTGGAGCATTTTCTGCGATTGTAAGGAATCTCAATGAATGCCAGCCAGGTCCTTTTGTTTAACCTTGTACTGCAAACATAAGATCGTGCTTGCAATCATTTGATAAGGAGGCACAAGAAAAGTAGGCCATTTTTCTTTGTATTTGATTTAAGACCTTCCTTTGAGCCTTGGCATGTGTTTCACCCCAAAAACCTGACCAGTTCCCCTAGTGAATCCAGAGGGCTTTAATAAATGAATGAACTACTCCCCTTGGTTGAAGCCTCCATATCTGGGAAGCTATTCTGTTCAATAAGGCCATATATCACAGAATAAACTTGGCACAGTACCTTCTTTGTTCTCAATGTACAAATACCCTGTAAATGGAAAGAAACTTTGGAGCTTTGTCCAGGAAGGGATGCCTTACCTGGGATTTGTTTCCTTCATTGGTGTACACTCTGATCCACGAGTGATTCGGGGCCTTCTCAGCCAGAAAACTCAGGAGATGATGTTTCCCAAATTGGTGATGATACCTGCTATTGTCTGTCTCTTTATGATAACAGCAACTGTTAAGTTGTGTATTATTTCTCGATTACAAGTTTCCTCTTCCCTTATGTCTTCTTTGAATCAAGGTTCTGAGTAGCAATAACCTTGAATTCACCCTTCCTTTAAGTATGTGCCTGTTGAATGTGAATTCTAAACCTAAATAACCTTACAAGCACCCTCCCCATCATACCCAAAATGGCTATGAAACATAAAATACCACACTCCTTACAATAATTACCAATGAGCAATTAAACTGATCAAAGCATGTTGCTTATTACACAATTATAGGTTGAATGCTACTCTGGAGCCAGTTATTTTTTTTCTGAACAATTCAACATGCTCATCAAGGACTTAAAGTAAAAACAGGAGCAGGTATGGCAAATTTCCAAAGGCAAAAATCTAGAAAGATTGCTAAGATATTGATTATTGAAGGCATAATGCAAAAGATCTGGAGAAGCTAGAGTACTGGGCTATGTCTAATAATATGGAATTTAATTGGAATAAATGTAACTTTTAATAACTTAAAAATAGCAAATCTTGCAAGTTAAAAAAGGAAAAGGAGAACATATATAAATATAGTGTGTGTATGTGTGTGTTTTAGTGATATTGAAAATCAATGATTCATCAAGGCAATATGGCACTAAGCTGATGGGATATGTGATGAATTGAGTATTTTGGACTAAAGGAGTGGAAAGATAATAGTCCTACTCTTCTCTGTCTTAGTCATAATGCATTTAGAATATGAGGATCAGTTCTAGGCATGACAATTTCTGAAGTCCATAGTGGATAAGTAAAAAGAATCCCTAGGATAATGGTAAAAGACCTTGAGATGATGCTAAATCAGAAGAAGTAGAAGGAAATGAGGATACCTAACATAAGAAGAAAATTTGCTCAGGATATAGTATCAGTCTTCAAGTATTTAAAGAGACACCCTGCAGAATATGGGTTACCCCTGCCTTGATTGTCCCATCCCGAGGTCAGAGATAAGAGCAATGAATGGAAGTTAGAGAACAACAGATTTAGAAAATCTTCCTTATGATTACAGATATCCCAAAGTAAAATAAGCTGCCTCCAAATGAATTTCTCCTCACTAGATTCATTAAATAAAGGCTTGAGGATCAGTTGTCAGATTTATTATTATACAGGGAAATCCTTGTTCAGGTGCTAATTTAACTTGGTATTTGCTGTGGTATTGTTTGTTAAGATCATTTATAGAATCTTAGAATTAGCAGGAACTTATGAGATCATCTAATATGATAATCACAAAGACATAGAATTTTAGATTGTCATATGATCTCAGAGGCCATTCTAGGTGTTTAACTACTTTTTTATTTGAAGACATAAATATGTCTCTAGCTAATTTCAAGGAAATTTTCATTGTCTTTAAACTTTTTTTCCCTATCATTTTCCATCCAGCACAGAATGGCATCTAGATTCTTAACTTCCTTATATTTCTTGTATGAGAGACCAATTCTCTCCTTCGTACATACTTACCAAAGACCTTTTTTCTGGGATAGTAGTAGATCAACCTACAAATGACAGTTGTGAAAATTGTGCTGAGTATGTAGTTCATCTTACTAAATATTTATAAAGTGTTCTATCACAATGGGAAAATAACATAATTGCAATTCCCAGTTTTGTCACAGGATAGCAGCTATTTCAATGGAATTCAAGCTATGGTCAAACTATTAAATTGAAAAGACGATAAGAATAGCCCAGGTCACAGATGGCTTTATAACAAATTTGTGAAGCTAATAGTATAAAAATTTTCTCCACCATTTTACTTTTAAGGTCAACTAGAACTCAGAAAGATTAATTGGCCCAAGATTATAGTTAAAAAGTGTCAGAGCCAGGACTCTAAAACTAGGGTTGCTACTTCTACCAAGAATATGCCAATGTGTTAATGGAGGAAAATGCCATCTCTAGTCTCTGTACCTTTGCAGTCATGATCTCACATCTCTTGAAAGCAGTCTACTTTCTAGGGCCTTTCTTTCTTTAAGATACAACTTAAAACCCCAGTTTTTGTAGGATACTAGCAGTTGAAGGTACTCTCCCTCCCAAATCATCTAGCATTTAACTACTTTACATATCATTATACTTATTCACTTTGTATTTTTGCTTTTGTATTTGTATGTAACCTGGAAAAAACTGACAGTGGCTCTGGAACTGTCCATAGTGCTGAATAGTGTTAAGATGACCTTTTAGATAATCTCTATACTAGGGAATGAAAAAGAAAATGGGTAGAAGGAGAGGCATAATTGAGAGAGTAATATTCATATGAATCCTATATTTATCTATTTCAAAAATATGCATACACACTTGTCATCAAATAAGGGCATGGTAGCATTGTGTATGATATATGTGGTGTATTGTATGGTATAGTGGAAAGAGTAGGAAAGAGTACATATCCGATGTGGAGTCAGAAGATTTGCAGTCTAGTCTGAATATTTATTGGCTATGTACCCATGGAGGAATTGTTTCACCTCTCTAAACCCATACTCCCATCTATAAAATGGGAAGAGGGAATAATATCACCTACGTCACAGAATTTTTGTGAGGAAAATATTTTCTAGTTCAAGACTTGGCTCATATTCCACATTCACACAATTGCCCCAAATGCTAGTGCCTTCTCCAAAAGAAATTACTTAATACTTTATACATATCTCTTTCCATATTATGTTTATATATACACATACACATATATTTGCCTAGGCAATAGGGGTTAAATGACTTGATCGGGGTCACACAGCTAAGAAGTATTAAGTGTCTGAGGCCGAATTTGAACTCAGGTCCTCCTGACTTCAGGGCCAGTATTCCATTGTGCCATCTAACTGCTCCCATGTTATATTATATTATATTATATTATATTATATTATATTATATTATATTATATTATATTAATATATACATGTTGTCTTTTCCTGATAGAATGTAAACTTCTTGAAGGCAGAAAATTTCCTATCTTTCTGTTTCCAGTGCTCAGAACACTAACAATTATGTTTAATAGATACATGTGGATTGATAAACAGTATAATCTAGAAATGTGAAATGCTATTGTCACATACTTGTATAGAATTTACCCAGAATGAGAATATTGCACATCCCTGTGTAACAGACCTCTGATTTTCATCAGAGTAGAGAATCCTTACTGAGGAAATCCCTCTACCAGTGAAGATTTGAACCAATTTTATAGCTTAAAGTATTATACTTGCTGAGTGTTAGTGTGCTGAGAAGTTAATTGTCTTGTCCAGAATCATGCAGCCAGTTTTAATAACAAACAAGCCTTGAATCTTGGTCTTCATGTTGCCCCTCACTGAATCATTATAAAAATATCAGAAAAGAAATAAATTCCAGTTTGTTTGATCTCGAGAAGTATTGTGTTTAATGTAAAGGCATTTCTAAAAATATATATACTCAATAAACTCCTGTTTCCACAAATGGAAGAAAAGGAAAAGAGTGGAAGTTAGTTTAGAAATAAAACATAGAAGAAAGGGTAATTAGTCATTCCCAGTGACTTAATTCCAATGTAGGCTTTATTATTTGTGTTAAAAATTGAAATAAGTATTACTGGGAGGCTCTAAAGATGAGGAAAAGTGAAAGGGAAATTAATTAAAAGATAATCAGCAAACACTGAATTTACAGGTAGAAGAAAATGTAGTTAAGATTTGTAGAGAAACCAAAGAAGTAAAGTTTAATAGAAAATAAATAAGAGTATGATCCTTTAAGGATTTATTTGCAGACAATTTAGCTTTTGAGAAGGTAAATTGACAGCCCTAGAAATAAGTATTTTTAGCAGCTGAATAGGATTTTATCAAATCATATATTTACATAATAATAGTCAGAAAAGACCACTAACCATAGGATATCACAAATGGAATGGACCTTAGAAATTATCTGCTTCGCTTCCCCCATATCCCACTTATGATGTTTGATTTATTGTGTAACCATGGGAAAGCCATAATCTTTTTGAGTCTTTCCTTATCTATAAAATAACGATGCATCAAAATTCACTTCAAAAACATTTATAAAAGCATATCTATATAACAGTATAGTTATAAGGCTCAAATGAGATAAAATACATAAAATATTTGCAAATTTTTAACATAATTTACTTAAAATTATTACTTAACATATGACATCCAAACATTCTTTTTGAATTGCTGATGTTTAATGTTTATCATGGCTAAAAGATTAAACAAAGAGTTAACACTACATACATGTTCCCATTTGGTTTTTGAGAGAGTCCTATGAGGTTATATTATTACTATCATTTTTCAGGTGATAAAAGAGACTCAGAGGTTAAAAGGACTTGCTCAAGACTACACTGCTAGTACGTGTAAAGTTAGGGGACTTCACGTCTAGTAGGCTTTTGACCCCAGTTGTTCTGAATATAGCTCACATTCTCTTCTTTCCCAATCCTCTTATTTGATGGTTTTTACCAATTCTTACTATAACCTCTCTGGAGCTGATTTCCTAATTCCATCTCTAAACCCTCTTATTCATGTGCTCTTATTCATAATTCATATTTACCTATTGGATTTCTTGTTGATACCTCAAACTCAACATCTTTAACTGTGAATTCACTATCTCTTTCTTCTTCTAACTTCACCTTCAGACTTTTCTGTTTCTTCCCAGTTACCCATACTGGAAACCTCAATCTCTTTTGACTTTTATTTCTTCCTTGCCTCCCCAATAGCATCGTTTGTTGAATCTACAATTACAGCGGCTCCTACACTGGTCACCTTTACTCCTACAATGACACCTAAATCCCTCAGTTCAGCCCCTTACCAATTTATATGGACTATTGGAATGGTCCCCCAATGAATGCCTCTGCTTCCAGTCTCTCATTTCTCTAATCCATATTCCACACAGATGCCCTATCAGTTTTTATCAATACACAAGCAAATTGATACTCATCAAGTTGAACTGATTCTATCAGTCAAATGACACTGATCAAGTCCCTTGACCTGTGAAAAAGCATTGAGTGGTTCCTGAATGTCTACAGAATGAAACCCAAACTTCTTTAAAAAGAGCAGTTAAAGCCCTTGAAAATAAACATGCTTACAATCTGACTTTTCCATTTTGTTTTAGAGACAGCCAGATAGCATAATGGGCAAATAACTGGAACTGAAGTCAGTTTTCTTTCCACCACAAAAAGCTGCTCTAACACTCTCTTTTTTTAAACATTTTTATTCCTATTTTAGAAACGCTATTATTCTAGTCTCTCGAGTTCATCACTTTGGCATTATCATTATTTCTTACTCTCCTCCACTTCAAATATCAAATCAGTTGCCAAATTTCTATTTCTACCACCACAATATCTTTTGCATCTGACTCATTCTCCTTACTCACATAACTTCCACTTAGTCCACGCCTTTATTGCCTCTCCATTATATTACTAGAATAGCCTTATGATTGCTTTCTCTTCCTTGATTTTCTCCTCAATTCCACACTGTTGCCAAAATGATTTTCTTTAAAATTTGATTTGACCAGATTTGATCAAATTTGACCTGGTCATTCTCAATAAATTCCAGTGGTTTCTAATCACCTTTAGAATCAAATATAAACTCTTCTGTTTTTAAGGTCTTCAACCTTATTATGCTTACTGGTCATAATCTATCTTTCTGAACTCACTGTCACTATGTGTTATTCTCTCTCCTAAACATTATGATACAGCCAAACTAGCCTTTTCTATGCCTCTTATAACAAATAATCTGTCTTCACTCTTGTGACTTTGTACTGTCTCACATACTTAGAATGCACTTTCTTCCTGAAAAAATATCTCTTTCACAAGTCTCACCTTCTATATGAAGTTTTTAAAAATTCCTTCTAACTTCTTTGCCCCACTTCTTAAATTGTCTTATATTCAACCACTTCTTTCTATATTACATATGTATATCTGCATATGTGTTTATAAATCTATATATGTATTTATATATCTGTATATATGCTTCTATATATGTCTTTGTAGAGACACATGCACACACATAAATGCAAACCATGTAAAATGTCTTAGTGCAGTTTTAAACTTGGATAATTTAAATAATCTATCTTCTTCTTGTCTCTCAGTAGAATATAATATCCTTGTAAGGAATTGTTTTCCTTCATTGTGTTTGTCTCCACAGTGAGTAGAAAACAATTGCTGATTAATTTATTGAATAAGCCTAGGTTCCTATTCCAGCCCTGACACTCAATGCTTTGGTGACTTTGGGCAAGGTGCTTGATTTCCTGGGCCTCAGTTTCCTCGTTCATAAATTTAAAAGTTTATTCTAAAGTCCCATTCTAGCTTTGAGTCCCAGACCCTCTGGGCTTCTTTGGATTGACTGGTTTCTTAGAACACACTGACATCCTACTTCATATCCACTGATAGTTCTATTTGATGGATGTCAGTGTTAACAGTTTTCTGCATCTCTGCACCCATGTGATATGCTGGAAGTGGAGGCAGAGGAGGGAGAGCAAGGAGTTGGCTCATATTCTGCTGTTCCCACCAGTGTCTAAGTCTCTGGTGCTAATCCCAGTGCTTGCTTTAAAATGGATCAGAATACAGGCTTGTTGAGAGACATATCATCCCACACAGTCTAAAAATCCAAATTTAAAAAGATAATCTCCATTCTGGGATATAAGGTGGAATAAAAATACAACTGTCTATCTTTTGGGGTTTATTTTCTTCATTACTGAATGCTTTAGCTTCTGGTAAGATAGATTAACAATTTTTACAATGCTTTTTAACTGGGGTGCTACATTACCTAAGTGTCCATCATCTATTTTCTTAGATTAAAATAACAATTGAAGATTTTTTGTTAATTATATCACTATGTTAGTACCTGTCCAAAGGGATTAGTCAATCAGATTATCCCATATACTAAAATAATGCTTTCCCACATTTTTCTTTTTTGATTCTCTCAACATTCCAGTGAGATAGGTCATGGGCAAATAATGATCACCACTTTAAGGATCTAGTAAAGGAAGTTCAAGGAAGAAATGGGACCAGTCACAAATCTAGATAGTGGCAGAACTAGATTCAACCCCCAAGATTACAGACATTCCAAGTAGGAGTCATTAACTTTTCTATACCATTGATTCCTTTGGCGATCTAGTGAAGCCTAATTGTCTCTTTCCAGATTTATGTGTTTTTAAATATGTAAATTATGAAGGATTCCAAAGAAGACAAATTATATTTTAGTACAATTATTAAAATATTTTTTAAAACCAACTTCATAGATCCCAGGATAAAAACCCCTGCCCTGAAGGCATCAGATCCCATGCTATTTCAATGATAACTTATATAACATTAGTGTTTTTGCATATGCATATGCAGAGAATGATTTTTCTCCACATTATCTTCTTCCCCTTTCATGATACCTCATGTGAAGTAGCTACAAAAATTACTAGAATTTTATAGGTGAGAAACTGAATGCTCATAGAGGGTAAATTACTGACCCATGTTCATAATTGGTAAGTGTAGATGTCAGATTGGAATGCAATGTTCGTCAAAGTGCACTGTTCTTTCTATTATTTCATGGAGAAAAAAAGTACATTTCTTGCAGCATCATTCATCATGCCATCTGCCTCGATTTCTTCTTTTGAACATGACATGGCACTGGATGCCCTCTAAAATCATTACTTCTAAATCAGTAATTTCATGACCTCTTCAAGCCTCAGTTTCTTTATCATGTATAGATGATGCAGATACAGATACATGAAGTACATCTATAGCACAGTTGCTGTGAAACTCAAGTAGTATAATGAGAGAATAAATGATAAAGCATATACATATTCTGTGTATATATAGATATATACACAGAGTATGTATATATTCTCTCTATATATGTAAGTAATATGTATATATTCTCTCTATATGTGCACAGAATATGTATATATTCTATATATATGTACAGAATAATATATATTCTTTCTCTCTCTCTCTCTCTCTCTCTCTCTCCATATATATATATATATATATATTTATGTACATACAGAAACAGAATGATCCATTCCTTTTGTAGGAACTTACATTCTAACACAGAAAGGGAAGATTTAATGTAGGGGAGCCTATTAATGTGGTGATAGAGCTTGAAAGTGACCAAGAATCAACATGTAGGCCTTGTCCTAAGCACAACTCTAAGATACCATTTCACATTTATCAGATTGGTTAATACTAAAGAAAAGGAAAATGATAAAATGTCAGCAAGGATGTGAGAAAATTGAAACACTAATGAACTGTTAGTGAAATTGTATACTATTTCAATCATTCTGTAGAACAGTCTGGAACTATGCACAAAGGGCTGTAAAACTAGGTATACTCTTTAGTCAAGCAATACCACTAGTACACCTATATCCTAAAGAGAATTTTTTAAGGGAAGGATGTGTATATGTGTATGTGCAAATATATATATGTAATATATATATATATATATATATATATATATTACATATATATACACACACACATATACACATATCTATATATATATATAAATTTATAACAGCTTTTAGTGATGATAAACAATTGTAAATTGAAAGGATGTCCATCAATTGGGGAATGATTAAAATTGCTTTATATATTTGTGATGGAATACAATTTAATAAAAGAAATTATTAACAGGATGCTTTCAGAAAAATCCTGAAAAGCCTTACATGAATTGACACAAAGTGAAATGAGGGAAACTAAGAGAACATTGTATATAGCAACAGCGATATTGTATGATGATCGACTCTAAATGACTTAAATATTCTCAGCAATACAATGATTCAAGACAACTCTAATGGAATTCTGATGAAAAATTCTCTCCACCTCCAGAGAAAGAATTAATGGAGTCTGAATGTAGATCAAATTATGCTTTTTCTTTACTTTATTTTCTTGTGTTTCTTTAATCGGTGTTTTCTTTCATCACATTACTAACATGAAAATGTTTTCCATGTCTTCACATATATAACTATATATGGTATATATATTTGTATCAATATATGTACACATACACACATATGTATATATATTTGTATCAATATATGTATACATACATACATATGTATATATTTGTGTGTGTATATATATATATATATATATAATTGCTTGCTTTCTCAATGTGGGGGGAAAAGGGAAGAAGAAAATTCTAAAGAAAAAACCAACAAATATTAAAATAATTTTACATGCAATTGGAGGAAAATAAAATAAAAAATATTAAATGCAAAAGCCCATTTAAGTATTATAGATTCAGAGGAGGTAGTCTGGGGCATGGCAAATGCTCAATGAACTCAGAATTCTGAGAACTTAATTTCAAATCCTGGCTCTGTCACTTACTAGATGTATTTCCTCAGGCAATTGAATTACAAATTTCTTTTAGGACAGCTACAAAGACATAAAAAAAGCCAGAATCCTTGTCCCAAGGAAACTTGCCTTTTATCAGGGAAGACAGCATACACAGAAATAAGTATTGTGTATGTAACATATAGAGTTATTTGTTTAGGCCTATCTTCACATCTCTTTTTATTTTCATTTGTAAAATGAGCTGTTTGGACTCAGTGATCTCTTAGATATTTCCCAGCTCTGGATCCATGATCCCATGATTAAAATTTTGTGCTAATCCTGCCTGATGTAGCTTTGTTTCTATGAAGAGGTTTGCTAAGTCAATGTTGAACCTCAATTTTTTTTATCTGTGAAATAGGTAAAATAATCTTTGCATCTCTTATGTCAGGAGTACTTTGTCAACTGTACAAACATCATAAAGATGAAAATTACTGATATTTTCTAAAACTTAAGCCTCAATATTGTGGGGCTGAAATCACTAAGTCCTGCTCCTCTGAATTTTTTTTTCCTTTTTGGTACAGTCCTATGTTTCATATTTTCTCCACTGATATAAATCAGCCATATAACCATAGCTCACAGACTTAAGATTCATCTTGGAGTTCTGAAAAGTTTAGTGACTTGCCCAGGATGATCACAGAGTATGCATCAGAGGAATCTCTCACTCCCAGGTCTTCCCTGAAATGAGAAACACTCCAAAGCAGCATGAATGGTATTAAGAGGTAAAAGGATTCTTCTTCCTTAATGTCTGTAAGAGGAGGCTCTTTTAATGCTTATTTGTTGGGTTTATTGTGGAGGGGATTCTGGTTCTGATTAGGTTTGGTTGCATGGCTGCTTATGGGTCTCCAAGGTCTGAGATTCTAACTGAAAGGCTGCCCTTAGTCTCACATGCCCTGCTGCTCTTCTTCCAAATCTCAAGTGCCAAAGAAATATCATATTAGCCTCTTCTGGATCTTTATCCACACCAAAGACAGACATTAATGATGGAAGTTCTTAACCAAGAAAACCCAGGGAGTTAATATTTCACAGAACAGGAGCAACTGTGAAATGACCTAAATGTCCAATGGCCTAGAATAAGTCAGAGAAGAGGATTTCAGACACAGAAGGAAACTAGACGGAGTTTTGATGAAATATTAAACAAGTGACAACAGCACCTTTTCTTTCTCTGGTATCTGTGACCTTAGCTCATTTAGTCACTGTGGACACCCTTCCTTTCTGCTTTCTGCTTTGAAAGAAATGAAGACTTCTTAATATTGGTTAAAACTGACAGTTTATGAGGATGGCATTTTCTTTCTTTCTTTTCTTGTTTCTTTCTTTCTTTTCTCTTTTCCTTCCTTCCTCCTTTCCTTTATCTTTTCTTTCTTTCTTTCCTCTTTTCTGTCTTTCTTTTTTTCTTTTTCTCTTTCTTTCCTCTTTCCTTTCTTTTTACCTCTTTTCTTTCCTCTTCTCCTTCCTTCTTTCTCTTTCTTTGTTTCTTTCTTTCTTTTCTCTTTTCCTTCCTTCCTCCTTTCCTTTATCTTTTCTTTCTTTCTTTCCTCTTTTCTGTCTTTCTTTTTTTCTTTTTCTCTTTCTTTCCTCTTTTCTGTCTTTCTTTTTTTCTTTTTCTCTTTCTTTCCTCTTTTCTTTCTCTCTTTCTTTTCCTTTCCTCCTTTTGCTTCTTTCCTTCCTCCTGCACTTTCTTTCTCTCTCCTTCATTAATTAAATCATAGAAACTTGTATGGGGACAAAATTCTGCTTCTTAATACAGAGCCAATATTGTCAAAAATGTGACTAAACCTGGGTCTTACTGATACCAAGGCTACCTATTTTTCTTACCTATGCTACCCCTCTTTCCTTTGTAGGGGAAGTCAAATGAAAAAGCTATCAGCTGCCATCAATTCTCAGGTGTTTCTTTGTTCCTGATGAGGTTACACTTCCTACTTATAGAGGACATGATGATTACATCTTTCCTTCTTCCCCTCATTCCTAGTTCTGCTTTATTAAAGTAGAGAATAGATTTATTTCTTGGCTTCTGATGGGCTACTGTGTGAAATGAAGAGTATTATGTGTGATCTATGTCCTTTCTTGGCTTCTGGTTGACTTCTATGTGAAATGGAGAGAATTATGTGGAATTTGTGTCCTTTTTAATCACTGACTATGGATACTTCATCTTATTTTTTTTTTATTTTTTTGGCTGTGCATGATTTTTTTTTAATTTTTATTTAATAATTACTTTATATTGACAGAATTCATGCCAGGGTAATTTTTTTACAACATTATCCCTTGCACTCATTTCTGATCCGATTTTTCCCCTCCCTCCCTCCACCCCCTCCCCTAGATGGCAAGCAGTCCTTTATATGTTGGATATGTTGCAGTATTGGATACTTCATCTTAACTGGGAAAAGTTCATTCAAGAGTTAAGGTATTTGTTCAAACATTTGACTTTCTTCAGATTCCAATCTTCCATTTCATTAAATACTAGGATGTTGAACATAATTCCAAAAATATAGGGCGTTGTGTTTTATTGAAGTTTTGTTTTTCCTTAAACCGCATGACTATTATGTACTTAAATAATATTAAAATTGCATGGATTAGTAAATATTTATGAAATGAATGAACTAGAAGCAATCATAGGATTTCAAATCAGAAGCATCTTTGAGAATATCTGGAGAGGGGATCACAAAACCTCAGAATATATGAGTCAGAAAGGAACATAGAATTGAATTTAGACTTCACCCAAAATTTCCTCTATGACATCACTAAGAAGCATTCATCTAACCTCAGCTTAAAGCCTTTCAAGAAGGGGAATCGATTCCCTATCATGTCAGTCCATTCTGTTTTTGACAACTAATATTTTTAGACTGTATTTCTCTTTTCTACCTGAACTTGTTTCTTTGTACCATTTATTTGAAGAACTTAAACTGATTCTATATCATATCACAATCGATTCTATTCTGTAATTGATCCTATTTTGTATTACAGTCCCATTTTGTATGATTTCTCAAGACACATTTCCTTGGCGCTTTGTCTATAAGCTAAGTTTAGAAGTCCAGTTGTCCTCTAATTACTGTTCTATTCTTGCCTTGAAGAAATCTGTTATCCTTATAGGGAGACCAGGGAATCTGGTCCATTATCTCTATCCTTGCATTTGGGCTCAAACAATTAACATTTCTTAGTCACAGAACTTTTGCTTCCCTTCTGAGTTAGTTTAAAAAAAAAAAAAAACTTGTGATTCCTCATACCTTCAACTTCTGAAAAATTGCATGACATCTGTTTGCTATTTTTGAAGGGCTACAAGTTAACCTGGTACATTTTCACAAAATATACTATCTATCCTCCCCTACTACTGTGTTTCCCCGATAATAAGACCTATCCCAAAAATAAGCCCTCCCCTTACTGTATAAGATTCCTCTAAAATAAGCCCTGACCCGAAAATAAACCCTATTGAGATTGCTACTGTAGTGAAGGTGATCCCCTGTGCTACATGCTACATTACAGTACCTTCTGTATGCACCGTTCTCCCCTCCCCCCCCCCCCCGCCGCCACCACGCTCCCCCCCCCTTCCGGGTGAAATGCACACCGCGCTCCGAGCTGCATCCAATCAGAGCTGCAGCAGTGAGCGCGTCATCCTGTTCTTCCCCAGTGATTTGCTTGCTGGCGCAGTGCTGCGGAGGAGAGCTGAGGCAGGACAACATAAAAATCTGGTATGTAAATGGGAGTGAGGGGGCATGATGGAGGATAAAAGGGGCATGATGGAGGATAAAAGAAGAACTCAGCCAGCACTCACCGCGCTAAAGAAATGAAGAACTTCCTTGCAGAGAGAAGAATAGATCAAGTAATGATTCCTGTAGGAATGACTGCCTATCTCCAGACCCTTGATATTGCAATAAACAAACCATTCAAGGACCATTTGCGCATGGAAGTCAATGACTACATTGAAAATAGAATGGAAAGAAATCAGCGTGGAAACTTTGTGAAGCCCTGTCTGCAAGAAGTCATGACTTGGGTGAAGAAGTCATGGGATAAAATTACTGACAGCTGTGTCACCAAGGCACTATGAGCAGGTTACCTGGAAAAGACATGCTCATTTAAAGAGAGCTATATTGCTGGACATGACAGATTGGGTCCACTTCTTCTGAAGGAAATAGAGGCGCAAGACATCCAGGATGGAATTCAGGGTATGGACACTTATGATGATGTTGTTGAAGAAGATGACATGATCATTACTGAATAAAGGTACTTTTTTTTTGTTCACATTTACCTGTTTATTAAAATTGCTGTCAATGTTCATTAAAATAAGCCCTCCCCTGAAAATAAGCCCTCTGGTGTTTTTTTTTTTTTTTTGGTCCAAAAAATAATAAGACAGTGTCTTATTATCAGGGAAACACGGTGTCCTTGGTCCACTACTAATAACCTCAGAATATAGAGGGATCCCATAAATCAATCATGCTTTCTTATAAGACAGAGAGGGTTGGTTGCTAGTTCCACATGAGTTTTAGCCCACTCTTCTTAATGTAACCAGACATGTTATCCTCACTGCCATGATGCTGCCAATCCACTAATCAATTGTATTATTTTGTTCTTTGTTTTATGCACCTTCTCCTCTGGATCACTGGCCCAATTAAAGAAGCCATTTGACTCATTTGTTAACAGGTTCATGATCTAATATACAGATGAAGCTTGGAATTCTGTATCAATCATGGAACAGCTAGTAGTGCCTAGCACTGGGTAAGATGCTAGAAACACACAGATAGAAAAGAAATAGTCCATAATCTCAAGGACTTTATAGTCTATCCAGAAAGACAACAGGAAACATGTATAAATATATCAAATATATTCAAAATAAATGTTATTTTAGTAGGGGAAGATTTATTAATCGAGGGGTCAGGAAAAGTTTAGAAGGTGGTGGTTTAGTCAGGCTCTGAAGAAACTGTGATCCAAAGTTTCTTTCAGTTCTGATTATGTTCTGAGGTCCTATCTACTTCTATTCCATATTCACACAGATATAATATTTTATCTTGTTAAGGTGCCTCTGTATGTGACATTCTCTTCTACATTCTTTATTTTTCTTTTTCTTCTTTTATTCCCTTTTATGCATCCAAAATTCAATAACTCTAAGGCTGCTGAAGATAAACTTGATTGGGCAACTTATCTTCAAGGTAGCTCCAATCTTTAGAGAAAGAAGTTGGAGGGCATTAGGGAACATTAAATTGTTAAGACAGAAAGAGAAATCAACATGATGAATATTCCTATTAGATTGATAAAAGATAAAGTCTAAAGTAGAAGGATTACTTAAGGCTTGAAGGCAATCTTGGGATAAGTCAGACTAGCATATAGTACTCTAATTATCATTAGGTCTCATGAAACCTTATTAACATATCTGCTCATCCATCAGTCCTCCCCTGCTGGCTCTGACCAAGAGTTTAAAAGGACTTTTAAATTTTAATAAATTAATCATAATAACATCTGACATTTGCTCTGGTTGTTCCAATTAGGAGACTCCAGCTATGCCAGTAAGGGAGCTCTGTCTGTTCAAAGGCTGACAGCTTCGATCCCTCTGCCTCATCTCTCTATGTGTTCCCTTAGATCCTTCCTGCCCACCTCACAGAGAACCACAGGCACCTGCCTCCTCTAGTGTCCCTTGAGTTTATCCTTCTCTGTTGGTGTTCTTGTGTTTGGGTAAGAGTCTGAGTGCTTTCCTGGTGGGACTTTGCTTTTTGGAATCATTAACTGAGTTCTCAAAACTAAACAGGAAACATCAAGTACTTCCTGCAGCAATTTAAAAGAGCCAAAATTTCTTCCATATGGCTGCTCCCTCCACCCCCAAGTCTTTTATGTCTTCTACATGAATTTTCATTAAGACTAAATGCATCATCAGGTAGTCAGCTCCTTGGTGAGTCTCTATGAATGTAGCAAGGACAGTCCTCATATACATGCACATAGATTTGTTACAAGGATTTGAACACACCTTTCCAACTTGTTAACAAGATGAAATAATTTGTGTGGAGAACCGAGTCACCCCATAGTGATGATGATGCAGCATCAACTGTCAAGAAAAAGAAATATTGATCCAAAAAAGAAACTAGAACCACAGAAGGAGAGATAAAAGGAGACATTAGAGGTAACATATCTAAACAATCTTGAATCTTCTATCAACTCTTTTTAGATGTATTGATTCTCTTTTTAAACAACCGGTTAATCTGATTAACCAGAACAAATGAACAAATATTAAGATGGTAGTTTTATATGCAAACAAATGAGTAGTGTAAAATAAAACCAAGAAAGCACTTTTGTATAAAGTCTACTTTTTTTCTAGTTCTACTGGTTTCTCAGTGCAAAAGAGTAGAGCTTATGAATGGTGATGCTTCTGAGGCCATGGGTAGTACAGTGGCAAAGGCACAGATTAGGGTTGTAGTTTTAGATTTACAGTTGTATAATCTTGGGTTAGCCATTTAAGTACCTCAGTTTCCTTATATATAAAAAAGGATATAGTTTACATTATCTGACCTCATTATGCTGTTAGTAGAAAAATGCTTATGGAAATCATGGTTGTTCTTAGCTCAACAAACAGATGGAGAAGGCAAGACTATGAATCATTTATATGATTCATAGGAGGGCCCTCACATAGTAGATTAGACTCCAAAATGGAAGGTTCTGTTGTCAGGGGATCTGAGATGAAATCCTTTATTGTACTCTTGCTAGTCTGAATGTTTAGAATTTCTTCTCTTTATGAGAGTGAAAAGAGCAATGATTGCAGAATCAGAGGACTTCAGGTCAAATCTCCTTTCTAATTCTTACTATCTGACTCTAAGCCATTCATAGTAGGGCTTCGTGTCTGAGCTTGATGGTGCTTATCTGAGCTCAGGGACCATCAGTTTTGGAAGGTTAACAGCAAGAATTGTTCTTATGTCAAGTTCAGGGCACAGCTTGCTTGCTGGTCCTGCACTCCAGAAAAGAGTGTCTTGAAAAAAGCATTTAAGCAAAGATCATTACACCTCCAATTTATATTTAGATCTTACATACTGTAAAGGAGAGAAAAGGCATTTAAATAGAACTTAACTACAAAGAAAGCACTACCTCATTTAATCGTTACAACCACCACACAAGATGAGGGCTATTCTCACCCCCATTTTACAATTGAGGAAACTGAGCAAACAGAAGTTTAATGATTTGAGCAGTGTCACACAGTTAATATGTCTGAGGTTGAATCTGAACTAAGATCTTCTCTGCATCCTCTCCCTTCTGCCACCTATCTGCCTTTAATATTGTCTGTCTCTTTTTCCTATTTGGGAGCAGGATCTGCTTTTCTATCATGAGTCATGTCATGCTGAGATATCTCTCTTGTACAAAGGTCCAAACATCTCTCTTAATATATAATTGTACCAACATTAATCATACCAGACAAGACTCCAGTGGTCCTTGTTTTTTTTTTTTTACACAAAGGAAAATACAATAATATATTTTTTTAAAAAATCAATGAGAAATGGGGAGTTGAGAGAACAGTTCATTGGAAAGGAAGCAAAGTAGTTTTTTTTTTTTCCTACTGATTACCAAGGTTTAAGCAACTTCTTTTGAACTCGAGTATCTCTCAAATTATCCACTAACTTATCAGAGATGCCTAATGCATATAACATAATATAATATAATATAATATAATAGAGATGGCTAATACCTTTATAAGTCAGGAGAAAGACAAAATTCCAAAAGGTTTTTTGTTTGTTTGTTTGTTTTTTTGCATTCTTACCAAGATGCCCCATAAGTTCATACTTATTTGATATGGATATCATACATATCCAAGTTCATTACTTGGAAGTGTCACTTCTCATTCTCATTTCAAGTCTTATGTCAAGGAGTCAGCATAGAAGGATTGCCTTGCATAATCCCACCTGAGTTTCCTCCTCTGCTGTGGGAAGAACAATGGCTGTGTACCCAATCTTCCAGCTTTTCTTTTAGAATATTCCCAAAATACAGTCCCAAATATCTGTCAAAAAAATCCCCAACTGATGAATATTTGGAGAGGGCTTTATAGGGTCTCCTCTCTCCATGGAAGCTCTCAGTATACAGTTGTTTAAAATATATTATTCCAATCTGGTTGTTCAATCATGAAGAAGATCTCTTCATTGGGCTTATTTGGAGACTCCTACTATTGGCACAGCTGGAACTCTCAGGACTGTCCATCTCCTCCTTTAGTATTTAAAGGCTTAAAGAAATGAAAAGTAACCCCCTTTCCTAAGAAATTTAATCATATGTTAAGGTCAGATACTAAGATATGGTAGCCAGAAGCTTATAGAAAGTTAGAAATACAATACACACACACACACACACACAACACACACACACACACACACACACACACACACCATACACAATATCAGGAGCTTTTTCATTCTATGCATTCTAATCAGAGAGCTAAGATTGTGAACCATAACTGCAAATGGGAATCCATCAACTTTCTCACTGAGATTACCAGGAAGCAATGAATAAACTCAAGAACATCCAGGTCGTCTGGGCTAGCGTTCCTAAATTCACCCTGGTGTGGTGATTTTACACCCAGATTGTCATATCAGAACCATATGAGCCCTCTTTGTAGCCCTTTAGGCCTCTTCTCTAGCCTATGTAGGTCTTGTGGATCCCACTATTTTGCAAGCTTCCTAAGGCTCTAGGAATAAAAATCTTCAAGGGGCTATGCAATGATGGCTTTATGATACAAGATAAGTGCATTCTTAACTCCAGATGCTGAGCCCTTCTCTATTCCTTCTGGAAGACTTCTTGTAATAAATCATAGGACCCTGTGAGGATCATGAATTCTATCACATATCTTCCTATGTTATGCCACAGTTCTCTTTAACTATCCTGACTCAGTTTCCCTGTACTAGTTTCCCTTGTCTCAGTTTCTTTAACTGTTCTGTGTCAATCCCCTGAGTTGTAAAACCCCCCTCTGCTCCATTACTGAGGACCAATTACATTAAGATTATAAATTGCTAGCCCAAGCAAGATAAACAAAAGAGTAGACCTCATGACTCTTTTCTGTCCTCAAGAATTTACAATATCCCTCTAAAATATTCCAAGATATTTCCCTGATATCTTTATCTCTGTGTATTCAGACATCCTGTCTCTGGGTTTTTTGGGGTTTATGGCCTCTTCCATCCTGACAGTTTTCCTGCACTTCTTACCCTTTCCTTTGTTTAGAGAAAAGGTATTTAAGAAGTTGGGGTTCCTCCATTCATGGCTGGAGGCTAGCAGCTGGGGGCTGGCGGCTGGATGCTGGACGTTGGATTCTTTGAGATGACAGTCTCCTCCAGCCCTGGGACCAACATGGATTCCTTGGTCCCAGTATCTCTGTCTGACTGGATAATTTGAGACAAGAGTCCTGTCCAGTCATCTTACTCTCCCACTAATAAAATATTAAAAACTCTCTAATCTCTCTCCTGCCTCAGTTTCTCCAGCATTACACCCAACGAGTGAAACATATATGTAATTTATGTAATGCTGCTTTCAGTTGCCTATAGTAGCCAAATCAAGCTAGCATCCTCATGGATTAATCAAACAGAACATGAGTTACTCATGGACTAGCATTAGCTCACCTGAACCCTTCAGCTATGTTTATGCAGAGTTGCAGCAATTTGGAATTGAAAGAGATTTCCATAGCTATCTGGTCCATGTATTCCTGTAGAGAGTCCAGTGTGATTTAAACTGATGCTTAATTGAAGTATTTTTTTTCTTCTGAATTTTATGTTTAGTTATTCAAGATGTTTAAAACAAAGATTATCATTTCTGGATCTATCCATTATGAGCATTGTTAAAGGGAAATGGCAAATGGAACTGAACTGATTTGGATTCTCAGATATCTCAAAAGATGCTATCCTTGATGCTTCTCTCCCTCTCCCTCCTGTAACCGATCTTTTGCCAAGTCTTGTCAAATCCACCTCCACAACATCTGTCCCATGCACCCTCTTCCCTCACTCACACAGCTTTTACTCTATTTCAGGCCCTCTTCATTTCTTGCCTCCACTGCTTCAAGATCATCTTGATTTCTTGCCTGGCTTCAGCCTCTTTTTTGTTACCATGAAACTACTGCTGTCTCCCAGGAAGAATTAGACATCCTCAGACAACTGATTTTAATGAACAAATCAGAAATCATTTTAATCAGCATGTGTGTCATTTTTAAGGTAGTGATTAAGTTTAACATGACTGGAGAGGACTTAAAATAGTTCCCTCTCTCATTTCTAGGCAATGTCCTCCAACAGCTTATTAATGTTATCAGTGTGTACTCAGGGAAAAATATTCTTCATCCACAGGGAATTCTAATTGAAAAGAAACCTTAGTATATATTTGCTTAGTATTGCCATTATATTGGAGTGGAAAGTCCCAAATGTTAGCACTGTTTGGTTTACTGGAAGGGGGCAGGCAGACTATAGCCTCCGCTTACCTTTTCAGTTTAAGTCAATTTAAAAGGCATTTATTAAGTGCTAATTGCTATAAGGGCCAAACTCTCTTCATCTTACTGTGGGAGGAACATTTACCAAATCTGATTATTTATTTTATTACATTATTAACTTTTACAATTGTTTCAGAATAAAGATTTTCAAGTAGGGGGTCCCAAAATTATATTAGGGATAGTTTTCAAAGTAGCTATAAGTTTGGATATAAAAAAACTTAATTTGCATTAATTTCTAACTGCAATATAGCATTTCTTTTGATTATAAATTTTTTAAATATTATTCTTAGAAGGGATTAATGGGTTTCTCTAGTCTGCGGAAGGATTCCATAACACAAAATGATTTAAAATCCTTGGCATCATATAATATCATATTTTTAAATAATTGGAAAGATTTTCTACTTACCACTCAGTTGTTATTGTGGAAATGTGTCCACCATTTTCCTTGGATTCCATCTGTTAATATCTCATGTTAACTCTATGTATGATGTTGGGCAAGTCCTTACCTGTCTGAATCCTGTTTCCTTTTTTTTTTTTTAATGTGGGGAGAGTTTTGAATTAAATGATCACTTTACCAGATTTACCATCCCATGATGCAATGACTCTCTGAGGCTTAGTTTCTTTATAAAAGAATAGCAACTTATAAATACAAAACACACACACACACACACACACCACACATACACACACACACACACACACACACACACACACACACACACACCCCACAGTGCTAGGAGCTTTTTCATTCTACTCATCCTATTTACCAAATATGGTTCTTCTGAAGATCTAGTTAGACTGTGTATTTGAAGGTACTTTGGTAAAACCTAATCAAATTCCCATTCTCATCTTCAAGAGCATCTTCAGCCATAAATATCATATGGGATACCCTCCCATTATTATTTGACATAGTTCTAGAAATGCTATCTTTAGCAATACTAAAGAGAACAAAATTCTATGTACAAACATTGTTAAGGGAGAGACAAAATAATCTAACTTGAGGATGACAAGACGTTATCCTCAGGAAACACAAAATAATCAGTGAAAAACTAATCAAGAAAATTAATTGCTTTAGCAAGTTTATCAGAACAAAATAAATTCACAAATTTCTTAATTATCTCTCAAAAATCAGGAACTCACAAAAACAATACTCACAAAACCCAGGAAGAAAGAATAAGAAAAATCCAATTTAAAGTATCTGCAAAATGAGTTGGGAAGAGGAAGATGGGATATAAACCCCCCACATATTTGGATATTAACCCATTAATACACAAAGAAGATTATAAAAAACACACAACTATAAAACACTTTCAATAAACAAAAGGAAATAAATCATTGAAGAGATGTTCACTTCTGAGAACTGGGAAATGTCATTCCAAGATATATTACAAAACTACCTAAAAACTGCACCTATTGATCTGTTCTCTTGCTGCTGGTATCCATAACTTCAGTGATCTCTCTTCTACTGCTCCTTCCCCTAAATTATCTTTTGTAGTGACCCCTATTTTTTTTTCCTAACACAGGTGAATGACTTCCTGGTTAATGCTCTACACAAAAAGATTAGGGACTTGTATCCATCCAATCTTGGTTTGCCACCTACCAAACCTGTCACTCATTTCAAATTTGCCTATTTCTCCGGATGACACACAATACTCTTTCTCAATCTGGTTCAAAATCACCAGAGACATCTTTGATCCTTCCTTCCCATTCATATCCAATAATTCCTGTCAGTTATAATATTAAGTCTATTCACATCTATGTCCTTCTCTATACTTATACAGCCACCTAGTGGCTTAATTCAGGCTCTCATGCTTTCTAACCTGAACTCTAGTGATATATTCTTTTTTATTTAATTTTTGTTATTGTTCTAGATAATGTTTTATTTTTCAATTACATGGAAAAGTAGTTTTTACATTTATTTTTATCAGATTTTGAGTTCCAATTTTTTTCTCTCTCTTTTTCTCCCTTCTTTTCATCCCTTCCCAAGATGGCAAGCAATCTGATATAGGTTATACATGTGCAAGCATGTTATACATATTTTCACATTAATCATGTTGCAAAAGAAGAAACAGAAAAAAGGGGGAGAAATGTTAAGTAATATGCTTTGATCTTCATTCAGATTCCATAGTTTTTTTTTTCTCTGAATGTGGATGGTGTTTTCCATTATGAGTCTTTTGGAATTGCTTGAACCACTGTATTGCTTAAAAGAGCTAAGTCTACCAAAGTTGACCATCCACACAATATTGGTGTTATTGTGTACAATGTACTTCTGGTCCTGTTTACTTCACGTAACATCAGTTCATGTAAATCCATATATATATATATATATATATATATATACATATACATATACATATATATATTGGAAATCCATTTGCTTATTATTTCTTATGGCACAATAGTATTCATTTACATTCATTCACTATAATTTGTTTAGCCATTCCCCAACTGATGGGCATTACCTCAATTTCCAATTCTTTGCTACCACAAAAAGAGCTGTTATAAACATTTTTTGTACATGTAGATCTTTTTTCCCCTTTTTAGGATCCCTTTGAGATACAGTCCTAAAGATGTGCATAGTGTTATTGTCCTTTAAGCATAGTTTGAAATTGCTATCCAGAATAGTTGGATCAGTTTACAACTCCACTGGCAATGTATTAGTGTCCCAATTTTCCCACATCATCTACAATATTTATCGTTTTCTTTCTCTGGAACATTAAGCAATTTAATAAGTGTAAAGTAATGTCTCAGCTTTTTTTAATTTTCATTTCTCTAATCAGTAGTGATTTAGAACATTTTTCATATGAATATAAATAGCTTTAATTTCTTTAACTGAAATTATATGTTTTGACATTCTATGTAGTGATAAATACTTAATTATTTTTGGTTATATCCAACAGCATCTAGGGGAATGCAGTGGATATTCCTGAAGTCAGCAAGACCCATTTCCCTAAATTCAGATGTAGTTTCAGACATTTTCAGCTGTGTGAACTTGGACAATTTAACCCTATCTATGTCAGGTTCCTTATCTGTATAGAAAATGGCAAGCCACTCCAATATCTTTATCAAGAAAATCTCAAACGGAGTCACAAATCAGACATGATTGAAAATGACTGATTAACATTACCTCCAGTGGTTGTCTTTTTCAATCATTTTTTCATGCCACTGCTCAAATAATTTACTCAGAAGTCCAACTGTATTGTCCTTCTTCTCAAGTCCATTCAGAGGCTTCTGATTGCCTCATCTACAAACTCCTTAGCTTGACATATTTAAGGTTTTCCTTAATTTGGTTCCATTATCCCAAGTCAGCCTTATTTCACAGCACTTCCTTTTAAATATTTTATATTCCAGGAAGACTGGATTGCTAGTTTCTCTTCAATCAACCATTCATCTTTCATCTCCATACATATTTACTAGGACCTGTTATCTGGAAAGTATATCATTTATACCTTGTCTTTCAGATTGTCATCTCTTCCATGAAATATTTCCTCTTCTTTCTGGCTGCAAATGTTTTCAGCTCTCCTCGATGCTTACAGTCCTTTGTCTGGATTTTGTCTATTTCCTCATCAATCTCTATCTTCTGTGGGTAATACTATATGATTGCTATCAAGTATACCATGTTGTAGGAGTCATATAAATACTATCTACTTCTTTAGCGTACTATCCATAGAAGCAGGTAGAATTTGATTACTGCCACTATGAGCAAAAGTATGAATATATATTTCTTCTTTGCATCTGTTACATCATACCTAGTTGTTATTGTTCATCCTTTGTTAAGGGACAGGTCAATTCCCTAAGAGCCTCCACAGCTGTGGATCATAACATCGGAAGGGTTTGCAAGGCAGCCTTTGCTGACACAGGTGTTGCGAATGAGGAATGAGATAAATTGGAGGCAGAGGGAAGAGGAGAGAGGTCAGAAAATGCAACGGCCTCTCAGTCAGAGAGGTCAGAGAACAACAACTGCCTCTTAGTCTCCTTGTATCATCCTCTCACAGGAGGAGATCCATTCTGGGTTGTATCTCCAAGCAGCCACAGTTAGATGGCTCTTGTGTATTCCAATAATCCTTAATTTTCTTAGGAGACCAGTGCTATCATGAAGTAATGTATTAACTTACACATGAATTAGTTAAATGAGGCAGAGTTGCATCAAGTCATCAGTCTCACTCCCTGACTGGCAAGGGCCCGGGATATAGTGGATGACCTTGACATCATCAATATTTGGCCAAGCTCTAAGCCCTCCACAGTACCTCCCTCAACTGCTTTGATGGATATTGAAACAAGTTGTTTCATCTACCATTTCTACTAAGGAAGATTTCACATGCTTAAGGTAGACTCTGCTCTAACTTAACCATTTGAGTCCTATAAGTTACTCTTGTGGCCACCATACATGCTACAGCTTCTTGAAGCCACAATGGAGAAGTGGGTGAATCAGGCAAATGCCAAAGATAGGGTAAAGAGCCTTGATATCAGAGCTTCTAGTCCACCATAATCAGTTCATACACCTCTCTATGGCTAGTACATATTGGTACATCTTGGGAAAATATTTTTGACTTGAATTAACTTTTTGTGCCTCAATGTCCTGAAATATGAATATTGTAGAAAGTGGTTTCTAAGATCCTTCCAGTTTTGAATCCTAATGATGGTTGTAATTGACAATTATCAGTCAATTTGACTTTGCAAAGCTCTTTACATATACTATCTCTTATTGGTAAAGCATTTTACAATTTCAAAAAAAAATTACATACACTATCTCTGATTCTCTTCAGATTATTTGACTTCTAGGTCCATTTTTTCCCATAAAGATCAGTCAATTGCTCCAGAATATAAGAAGTCCTAGCCACTCATCCCATCTGCAAAATCTCCTACTTCTTTTCATTATGACTTTAGTGAAGAAATTACTCCCAACGTTACACTAGCTTCTCTGTCTCTCCTCCACTGCCTGCTCCTCCTCAGGCTTATTCTCCTGAAATATTGGAACAACTCTTTGAGAATAATAGTAAATTTGGTTCATTTCAGAGAAGGTGCTATCATTTAGTTATTGAGATAAAATGAGGCATAAAATACAGATAAAACTGATTTCCAGTGTGTTCACCATTGTCACTGAGGATATCTTGCATACTATCTTGATAAATAAAGGATCCTCCATTAATTTCAAGGTCTTTTGGAAGCTCCGGTTTACATGTAATGGTGTACTGACTACATAAAACATACTTACTGAAATCAATGCATTATTTCCAAAGAAGTTACCCTAGCGATTCATATAAAAACAATTAAGTGGATGATATAAATATTTATACTTCAGACAATAACATGTAAATGTATTACAAGTCCATGAATTAGCACATAAACACAAATTACTGATATAAACACTATACATAAACAGTGAAATCAACTAAACATTAAAGGGAGGAATAATATGGTGAATGTTACATTTAGGAAATTGCCTGGTGCTTTTAATGATCACAATTTACACCCTACTACAAAGACTCGTCTTCTTAATGCAAGCATTCTTTTAAGAGTAATGAGGGGTAACAAATCTTGAAACACCAAAATTTTGGTAGAATCAGAGGGATGGATGACTCAAAGGACAGCAGTGATGTCTATGTTGAGTTTTAGTAGGTTGCAGAAAATTTCCAAATATATTCAAGGATCGAATATGTTTCTAAATTTTAAACTCCACCTAGTCATAACCCCCCCTATATTGAAGCAGTTAAATGAGATGCTCTCTGAACTGATCAAATACCTAGTTGTTAAAGAAAAGAAAAGCGATGTTCTTTGAATGGACACTCTTCTGAACTACTTCACTGGAATACAAGGCATTCATTAGTCATTAACAACTTTTCATGAGCACTTTCATTGCCTCTTTCACTTCCTTATTTCTCAGACTGTAGATCAGGGGGTTCAACATGGGTATCACAATGCCATAAAACACAGAGGCCACTTTATCATTCTCTTGTGACTCACTGGAAGAAGGCTGTAAATACATATAAGAGAGTGTCCCATAGAAAATGGTAACGGCGGTCAAGTGGGAAGCACAAGTGGAGAAGGCTTTGTGTCTCCCCGCAGAAGAGGGCATCCTCAAAATGGCAGCCAGAATATAAACATAAGAGAAGAACACAACTAGCAATGTGCTCACCAGGTTAAAACCCACAAAAATGACTAACGACATCACATTGATGTCAATATTAGAACAGGAAAGGGCCAAGATTGGGGGCAAATCACAAAAGAAGTGATTGATGGTGTTGGAATTGCAGAAGGACAGTGAAAAAAGAAGTCCAACTTGTGTGGTGGCATTCAGGGAGCCCATAACATAAGATCCAGTGGCCAATTGGATGCAGGCTCTCTGGGACATGATGATCGGATAACGAAGTGGGTAGCAGATGGCCACATAACGATCTATAGCCATGGCAGCCAGAAGGTATAATTCAATTGTCGCAAATATCCCATAAATATATAATTGTATCACACATCCTGAGAATGAGATGGATTTATCTGAAACCAGGAAGTTGACCAACATCTTGGGAGTGATAGCAGATGTGTAACAGAGGTCAGCAAAAGCCAAGTTTTGGAGGAAAAAATACATGGGAGTGTGAAGACGAGCATCACACTTGATGAGCAGGATCATACCAAAATTAGCCACTAGAGATATATTGTAGATGACCAGAAATACCAGGAAGAGCATGTACTGCAGTTCTTGTCGAACTGCAAATCCCAGTAGAATGAACTCGGTCACTCTGGTGCCATTTCCTTGGGTCATGGCTTTAATATCATCTGCAAATGAAGGATGCAGAGAGAAAGACCAAGAGATTTTAGTGACCTCAAATTAGAAATAAAATAGAATTTAGTTTACTATTGGGTTTCATTTTGTAGAAATATTCAGTTTTCCCATCACCTTTATTTTTCAATTCCTCCTCCCCATTACCCACTTCAGTCTTTTGTAACAAAGACTGAAAAAGAAAATAAAAAAGGAGTTCAGCAAAACCAACTGACATACTGTGATTCATATACTCCAAGATTTTTTTCCTACAGTATGAGTTCGATTTTCTAAGATTACCACATGAGAGGCAGTTGAGAAAGTTTCACTTTCCTTATGACTTTTAACCTGGCTCTTAAAGAAAGTTTCACAAGGAGTCCCAGCATGGTTTTTCTCAGCAATGACAGAATGCAAGAAATAAATCTCTAGTCTCCCTTTTATTGCTCTGAAGAAGAAAGCCCTTAAAGGGCCATGTAAGTCATTATGTTAATAGATAGCATCATCTAACACTCAAAAGTTTATAAGATATTTTACATTTATTTATTTATAAATTAAACCTCACCATTGCCTTGCAATATCAATGTTACTATAATCCTTATTTTATGGAAGAGTAAATTAGGCAGGTAGAGAGTGAATATTTTGTCCATAGTCTCATCAAGATGTATGAAACAGGTTTTGAACTCAATTGCCTGACTCCAGGTTCAACACTGTATTCACTATACCACCTAGATATTTTATTCTTGTTTTCTAAATCTCAGAGAACTCTAAAACAAAGCATTAGTAGTGGTGGTGTTGGTCATGCTGAAAGTGCCCTGACAATATTTTTCCTTTGCTTAGAGTAGGAAAAATGTGTAGATATAGTTAAATCCAGGGAATCATAGGCTTTTTGAGCTGAAAAATGAATCCACAGGTCAGAACTAAGAAGGTACTCACAACAGAAAACATTAGTTCTGAGGGAAAGGACCCTGGAATCTTAGACCTAGAATGATGTGAGATTTGTGAGGAGCTTCAGAATCTCAGAAATGATAGATGTGTTAGAGATTGTCTAGCCAAGTCTCTGTGTTAACAGATGAGTAAACAGAGACCACAAGGAGTTTCCATGATTTTTCTGAGGTCACACTAAACTATCTCCATCACAGAGCCATTGGCAGAATTAGAACTAGAGGACAAGCTTCCTTATATCTAGTTCAGTGTCTATTGTTTTTATTCTTTTCTTTTGTAGACTGATTTCCTTATCTTCCTCAGGCTGGAGGTACAGTGGCCACTCTTCTTACTGCCAGCTGTTCTCACTGCTAATTTCATTTATGACTTGAGTCAGTCTACATAATCTCAGCTACATAGCGGCCCACCAGATCACTTCTTCCTCATGGTTCATTTATGTGTGTGTGTGTGCGTGTGTGTGTGTGTGTGTGTGTGTGTGTGTGTGTGTGTTTAGCCTCCTATGGTTCAGAACTCCTGAACTCAAGAGATCCATCAACCTCAGCCTTTCTCAGTAACAGGGATTACAGGCATGGGCCACAACCACTTCCCTCCCTCCCTATATTCCATATCCCACTCTTTCATCTTTCCCATTCTCCTTTTCCTCCTACATACCTCGCTGCCCCTTCATGTACCTAACTCACATTTCTGCATATTGGCCCATAGACATCACTAGGTTTCCGTGTCTTAATTTATGCCTCAATATCATCTCATCCTTACTCTCTCATCATTATGTGACCCCTTTTGTGGCCACTATGGTCAAAATGTCATCCTGCTACAGCTAGTTGTTATTTTCTTGTCGTCCCTTAGCCCAATTCTTTTTTTTTCTCTAGGTGAAAAATCAGAGAAGTTATTTAGTACCTTGTCCAAAGGAAAGTTTGAATCCATCTTGGCTCTGCCCCCACCAAACCTGTCCCTCCTCCCAACTTACCTGCTTCTTTTGGTGACATCTCAATGCCCTCCATCGCCCAGGCTCAAAATCTTAGTCATGTATTATTCTTCCTATTCCTCATCAATTTATATCCAATAAGTTGCCAGGTCCTGTCAATTCTTCCTATAAAACAGCTCTTGCCTCCAATTGTCCTTTTGAGTCACATAGCCACCCTGAGAGCTCAGGCCCTCAACCTCCTGGGTCTGGGTTATTATATTGTCTCCCAAGGATTCTCTCTCTTTCCATTTTTTAAATCTAACTATATTTCACAAAGTTTCCGAAATAACCCACCTCAGACAAACAAGGTACCTATCCTTCTCCAGAATATCCAATAGCCCTCTATTGCTGCAGATAGTATACCTAACATGCAAACTTTTTTTATTAGGTGTTTAAGAATCTGACTGGATCCTTCTTCTAAGACTCATTATCATCATTCTGTATACCAGCCAAACTGGACTACCAGCACTCCTCCAAAATAAGCCTGCCTTTTCTAGCCTCCATTTATTTAAACCAGCATTTCTTTTCTCAAATGCCCTACTTCTTTATTTCTTCTTTCATAATCATTGTTCCTTCAAGGCATCAATCAGGCATCCTGCATCCTCCAGGAATCTAGCCTTTTCTGCTACCCTCAACTGGAAGTATTTTCCTCTTTAATTTTTTACTGTAGTCTCTTCCACTTCTCTGTCTCTCTGTCTGTCTCCCCTTTCCTCCCTTCCTCCCTCTCTCTATCTCCTTTTATTCTCTATAAATGGCATATCCTATTCCCTCCCCATTCGAATAGAATACAAATATCGAGCACTGGGATAATGTACTTTCTATCTTTATATCTCAAACCCTGAGCATCAGGCTTTTGATAGACTAGTACACCAGAGAGTCAATTAAGAGCAGGAAGGAACTTGAAATGTAATTGAGAACAGCCTTTTCACATATATGTAATCAAATTCTATCAGTTTCTTTAGACATCAAGGCGGTATAGTGAATTGCATGTTTGATTTAATATCAGGAAGATACTAGCTCCAAATTATTTTTTTGTTGGTTAAATAAGCTCAAAACCTGCATCAGAAACTTACTAGCTGTGCAAGTGGACAAATCATTTAAACTTCCCTCAGCTTTAATTTCCTCATTTGGAAAATAGGGAGAATGACGGCATCTACCTTCCAGAATTGTTATGAAAATCAAATGAGAAGTGTTTTATAGACCATAAAGTGCAATAGGAATCCTAGAGCTTTCTTTCCCAGAAATGAAGGGGATAAACTAGCTGATCTCTAAAGTCACTGAAGGTCTAAATCTTAAGCTCTGATCCCTGATGGCAATCTCACCCTTATTCTGAAGGTTGGTCAGTGACTCTGGAAAGTCAGATGTCCTACCTACTCATTCCACCTTTACTCCCTTTCCACTCTTGCTTTGTTAGGGATGAGATGCTTATGTTTAGACTCAGAACCAGCCCTTCTGTATCTTTGACCCTAATCCTCCAAGCACTATTTCTTCCTCAAGACACTTCTCAAAGCACACCCTGATCTTTGGGAATAATGGGATATGGGCTTTGGGGGAAGTAATCTCACTCCAAGTCCTGCTGCTCCCAACAGTTCTTGTCTCACTGGAGTCCTAAGGTGACATCACTTCAAGTGCTCCAAATGAGAGCGCACATAAACCAGCATAGAGACCTACATAGTATAGGGACTTACTCTCCAGGGCCTTTCTAGGCCCAGAGGATGGGGAAAGATCATGAAAAAAAGTAATCATTAGCTATTCTTTTTCTGACTTCCCAAGAGTTCTGTGATTTTCCAATTACTTTGGAATTTTGTGGTAATCATTAAAAATTATATTTCTAAGGTACTTTGTGTTTTTGTAAACTAATTGAGCTCTTCATTTCTTATAACACAATAATACTCCATCACAATCACATACCATAACTTGTTCAGCCATTCTCCAGTTGATGGGCATTCCCTCAATTTACAATTCTTAGCTACCACAAGGAGAGTTACTATAAACATTTTATAACATATAGGCTCTTTTTTTTTTCTTTAATCATCTTTGGAAACAGGCTTGTTTTGATTCTAGAATCAAAGGTGATAATTTAATGATAATGAATCAACAGGAGCTACTGAGTTCAACCAAATGAGACGGTATAGTGGAAGATAGAATAGAGAGAGAGGTATTTGTAATTGTAAAATAGTGATCAAGTTCCAAGAATCATAATACTTGTGTTTATATAAAAAAGAAAAATCAAACATTCCAATAAAGGCAAAATTACACTAAATCAGAACTAACCAAACATCTAATAAGCCTTTTGGGATCTTCTCAAGAGAACATAGCAGGGACTTTGATGAGGGGAAACCACAATACTTTAAAGTGTTCCAAGTTCCCGAGACAATCCCCTTCGGGAAATGATTTGCTAGAGGTTTTTTTCTGGGGTGAAGAGAAAGAATATTCAATAGTTCTAGACAAGCACTTCCCACACAACAAGACAGCAAGCAGTTATTTAATGCGACGTCCTTGATTGTCCTTGTAAGTTTCTGTTTTGAATATTTTACTCAGTGATTTTACATGTCAAACTGATCTAGTATGTAAGAAAATTTACTGGATTCAGTAAGAGATATAACTAGCTAATGACCCAAAATAAAACCCCAAACTTGAGAAATAGAGAAAGGTTCCAGCATCATATTTGGGGCTAGAGGGAAACTATACTTTGTCAATGCTAAATAACAGAACTGAGCTCTGTGATCCATTGATTTCTTTCCTTATGCATATATATAGAGATAATGCCCATGTTTATAATAACTTACCTGATCCTAACCTTCCTTTACATCATTGACCAATTGTTTTCCTCCATTTTAGAGCCATTCTCCTTAGGAAAAAAAGAAAAAAAATCCTTTACTATTTTCTGCTCCCTAGAAGAAGGTCTATAGCATATTTGCTAGTTCTGGTGTAGAGGATTGCTGAAAAGATATGGGGAAACCACAATACTTTAAAGTGTTCCAAGTGGATAGAGTCAGGAAAACATGAGTTCAACTCTGGCTTCAAATACTTAATTATCTGTGTGCCCCTGGTCAAATTATTTAACCCTGATGATCTCAGTTTCCTCATCTTTAAAATGAACTGTAGGAGGAAATGGCAAAGCACTACAATATCTTTGAAAAATTGAAGGACATTATATATATATATATATATATATATATAATGTAATAAATTTAAAACTCCAAAAAAGACAACATAGTAGGACCCATTTCAGTGAAAATCAACACAACAACTGAAGGAAAATTGCCACTGTACTCCTAGATAGAAGGATGTAATAAATGAGTTTAAAATCTTCTAATCATGATATTGTAGTATCAGATATCTTCAACTCAACAGACACATTGATGTTTTCTCACTTCCTGAAGCAGAGGAGTCCGACAGATTTGTGATTTGTTTTAATAACAATATCTTCTTCCCAGAATGATATATCATTAAAAAGGAATGTCTCATTCTGGACTTGATAATGTCTAATAAGAACATTCAATTTAGATAAGGAAGAAAGTTTACAGGCTATCATTTCCATCCCCTCATTTTACACATGAGGAAACTGAGGCACTTTGTATAGAAGCATAAGTTAGGGTCTGAGGCAAGCTTTGAGCACTGCTGTTCCTCATTCCTATTCCAACATTGTGCTATTGCTTCATTTTACATAAGCTGAACTGACAAGATTGCCGAGGATAGTTGATCACACTGATATTAAGTTAATGATAATGAAGAAGAGGAGCATCAGATAGAATGACACAAGTTCTATATTATGGGAGACCATATTTCAAAGTATTCAGAGAGAGCTAGGATGTAATAATTTTTATTTCTATAAGGATAGCTTAACTCTAAAGGGATAGAAAATGCTTAAGAATAAATCTGGGAAAGCATAAAAAGTGATTATTCCAAGCAAGAACGAAAAAGGAAGCTCCAAAAAAAATGCAAAACAAAAAAGAGATCAACATGACAGTGCTAAGAACTCGTTAATTTTCCAGACACAGAAATAAGGTAAGGTGTCTTAGGATGGATACCCAACAGCATGGAACAGTCTTGTAAAAAATGTGTCAGAGATAGCTAGAGAGACAGAGACAGACAATCAGACAGAGAGACAGAGACAGAGTTATGGAGACAAAGACAGAAAAGAGACAGAAAGTTTTGTAGATTTTAAATAAGGATGAGCTGTTTGTATTAGAAATGTTTATGTGCATACATAATCTATGGGTTTATATGGTGATGCTGTTGCTTGCTTATTAAATCTTCCACGGCACTTTTTTCAACTATCTGTTTCTGTCCTAATCTGTGTGAACTCTTCCTTCTGGATTGTCATTGTCTTAAAGAGGTAGAGATATAAAAATAATAGCCACCAGGGATATAAGATAAATATGTAAGCCTCTTTGTAAAAATTGATAGAACTTCTTCCAGAAGTACCAACAATCATCAAGCTATGAAGCAGCTCTCTCTGGGAAACTGATGGACACAATGATATAGCAGGAAGAATATTTACCAGAATCCTCTACTACATGGTCTGGGCCAGATGTTGAACTCAGCCTTGAGACTTAATTGACTCAGGAAATTAAAGGAACAAACAACTTATATTCCTTCCTTCACACAATTCCAATAAGCCATGCAAAGTTCCAGCCTATTCCTGTTGCTTAATCAGGACATCATCACAGCTAATACAGAGGCAGAGAAAGTGCGTGATTGCCTTTCTTAATATCTTTTTTTTTTTTTTTTTGCCGAGACATTTGGGGTTAAATGACTTGCCCAAGGTCACACAGCTAGGAAGTGTTAAGTGTCTGAGGTCACATTTGAACTCAGGTCTTCCTGAGTTCAAGGCCAGTACTCTATCCACTGCACCACTACACCAACTAGCTGCCCAACTAGGTGGACAAAGAAATGATATTAAGATATCCACAAAAAAATTATTTTGCTATGATTATGTAAATCTCTTTGTGTTAACTGTTAAAAAGAAAGAAAGAAATGTGTGATGAATGAACTGAGGTTGGTAAAGAATCCTAAGGATAATAATTAGAGTTGTTTTGTTATTGTTTTTGTTTTTTACTTTAAAACTCTGTCGGACAGAAGAGGATGGTTAAAATGCGTTAGGATTGCTTCTCAGGGTAAGTGGGATGAAGAGAACAGCCAGGGATGCAGAGGCCCAACCAATCAACCATAATTTATTTCAATTTCTCTTCCAAGGACAGTTGTCTAAAGGTCTGGGACAGAGCAAAAATTACTAGGGAGTTAAAGCCTAGGAAAAGGGAGGACCTAGAGGTTACACAGACTCCTCAATGGCTTCAAATCATCAGGCCCAGACAGAGAAGGCAATAACCTTCAAGGCTATCTGGCCAACTCTTTAATTTTAGGGATGGACTAACTGAGTCTCAGAGACCTCAGATAATCCAATGAGATTCAGTGAATAAGCCAGCAAGCACCTACTATGCATTAGGCACTGTGCAAAGTTCTGCAGATAAAATGAAGATAACATAAAAAAAAAAAAACTCTAAAGAGACTCATAGTTTCATAGACAGTATTTGAACACCCATAAAACATCCTAAGATCGCAGATGTGATTAATAGGATGCCATCAGTGATCTTTGTCATTTAAATTATATTTTATTTTAATGAATAAAAATAGATTTTTAGAATTAAATTTTTTAGAGTTGATATCCAAGAAAATAAAATTTTATTATTTCTCTCTCTCTTTCTTTCTCCTTTTCTCTTTCCTTGTGTGTGTCTCTCTGTCTCTTTTAACTTCTTTGTTTCTCTATCTCTATCTCTCTGTCTCTCTAATTCTCTCTCTCTCCCCTATACTTCCTTCTCTTTCTCCTCCTCTTCTTTCTGTTTGTCCTTCTCTTTTTTCTCCTTCTCCCTCTCCTCTTCCTCATCCCTCCACCCCTGGAAAAAACAGAAAATTTAAAAAAAACATGCTACAAATGTTCCTATTCAAACAAAACAAATTCCTGCATTGTCTAGGAGCTAAATTTCCACATCTTATTCTTCATCTTATCTGTCAGGTGGATAATTCATTAATGGTCATCCAGAATTTTGTTAGTTATTGAGTTGATTCGAGTTCTTAAAAGTTTTAATATGATTTATGACTATTTAAGTGTGGTTATTGTATAAATTTCTGTGTCTTTTCTGTCAAAAATATTTGAAATAACTTGGAACAGAAGCCCACAAAAGTTCTTCTTTTTTCTGGTAACTTTTTATTTTACAAGTTTGTCTAGATAACATAGGCAGATTCTACATGGCTCACTTTGTAGCAGCCTAGGTGAACATGAATCCTCATGCAAGATTTCCCAAAACATTTGTTCACAGGGGTTGATATCCCAGGGCTTGTGATATTCCACCATGCTGTAATAATGACCTCTCTCTTCCTTCACAGGAGCCTTCCATCCAATCTTTGGATGGATGGATGGATTGGATTGGATAATTAAATCCAATTAATGATCTCTAAAGAGAGGACAACCTCCACATCTTGAGGCAGGATTTGAGAGCAGTGATTGTTACCATTGATTTTGCTTCTGATACAAAGATTTAATTTACTCCTTTGTAATTTCCACCCATTATTGCTGATTTTACTTTCCGGGGTCAAACAGAAATCTAATCTTTCTTTCATGTGACATTCCTTCAAATATTTGAAGCCAGCTTTCACCTTCTTAAAGTTTTCATTTCTCCAGGATATCCATGCTTAATTCTTTCAACATATTCCCATAGAAAAAGGTTCTAAAATTCTTTACTTTATAGTGTCATCCTTTTTCAGCCTGCCATGGATCTGTGACTTAGAACTGGATAGCGGGTGACAAAGCTGCTGATTGGCACCTGTCCCTGTCAAGTGCCTTATTATGGGTCTAGTGCTGTCTGGATATGGATCTGATGATATCTTCATATGGGTTTGGGGTATCCTTCTTACCCTTACATGTAGCCTTTGCCCCTACCAGGTGCTGGAGTGCTCTTGCTCCTGATCCAATCTCATTACCCTAGACCTCTTTGTCTATCTCTATGCCAAACTAACCTGGACAAATGATTAAATTGGACTTTTCTCTATATTTCTATATTTCTCCATCATAATTCAGGTTTTTTTCCCATTTCCTAGAACTTTTTGAAAGTATGCAGGTAAACCATTCCCTAAAAATCACCATCTTGGCTCTTTCTCCTGTTCCACAATTTGTCTACATAGCTCCCAATTGATGACCATATATTTGTTTCCAACATTTTACTTCCTAAAAAAATATTTTTGGCAAATATGGAAACTTTTACATCAGTGATCTTTTAGGATATATGAATAGCAATAGCATTTTGGACATCAAAGAATTACAATATTTTTGTCATTTTACCTGGATAATTCCAGGTTGCTTTCCGTCATGTGATATACTAATTCACAACTCCAACAAGAATGGGAAATAGTGTCTGTTTTCTTACAATTTCTTCAACCAAGACTATTCCATCTTTTTCAACTTTGCCAGTTTTCTGAGAGTAAAATGAAACTTTAGATTTTTCTTTTTTAATTTGCATTTTAGTATTGAATTTTTAATCAAAGGAATTAATAAATTTCTCCATCTGCAACTACTTTTTATTATTATTAGCAGTTTAATATAGTTAGCAAAGCTCTCAGTCACCTAGCATGATAAGTAGATGAAAGGAACGTTAAAATCTGTTTGCTGAAACTTAAAATTCTCTAGCTTCTGTGACATAGAATCATATCCAGATCGATCAGCATAAAACAAACAGATAAAAGCCCTTACTGCAATGATTTTGAGTGTGAAAGCCTGGTTTTTATATTGATACTGCCCCTTCTTTCCTACATAATATTGGGAAGTTATTTAATCTCTGTAAGGTAGTTTCCTCATCTCATACAGTATTTAGAACAAATGATCTCTGAGATTTTTTCCAACCTGAAATCTTCTCTATAATATACAAACCTCTGACTACTGCTCAGTTATCTGGAGCCCAGATTCTTAAACTGTAGTTTGTAACTCTATGGAGGTCTTATAACTGAATGTGGGAGTTATGAAATTATGATTTATTATCAGTAAATATTGATACATATTTATGTTATGCATCTATATATGTTATTATATTATTATAATTAAGAATTTTCTCATGTAAAAGGGGGTTGTGGGTGTAAAATGTTTAAAAAGCTCTGGTTTAGAGTCAGTCCATTCAAAAAGCATTTCTTGAACACCAGGATACTAGAGTTTATGTTCCTACCCTGAAGATGTATTTGCAGAAACTTCTTGCCTATTTTTATCCCCTTTAATATACTGGATCTCTTAGGAGAGTAGGACAACTGAACCAAAATTGTGGACATTGACCTGAATGGACCATGCATTGCTATATATACCTTGTTTTAAATATAATAGCAGTATCAAATCTATGTAGATTCCTTCACTGTTACCTTACAGATTTTATGTTCTGTGAAAAATAAATACCAATCTAATCATTTTGAGCCCCTCTTTAGGAAAAATCCTTAAAAGTTAGGTAGAATTTTGACATTTATATGTATCTCTGTTCTCTTTAAAGTCGAGGCAAAATTCTTATTTATGAAAATGTTTCCAAAAAAAACCAGAAGTGTATATTAGAGTATCTCTTAATAATTAGATTTGGTGAGGGAAATTGAAGAAAGAAGAGAGCTTTTCTTGGAGCTTCTGTCTGTTCTTAAGGAGATGGATGAATGGAGAAACCAGACCAAGTCTTCTGTTCCAAGATGCCTATAGACTTGATGGCCCTTTACAAGTCCTCCCTTTTTAAAAAGATTCAGTCCAAGATTTCTCTTTCTCCTTCCTCCAGATGCCCTCACTCTTTCTCAGCTCTTGATGGCTGTATTTTTTCACTTTTATTGTCAGAATAATCTCAAAAACTCTTTCCTCAGCTCTGAATTAGCTATTCTTTTTGGACAGAGACCAAAGTCTCTTACCCAATTAGAAGAGACTTCCCATTGCCATAACTGAAGTTGAATTTCAATACTTCAAGGAAGTATCCAAATAATTTTATACCTAGTAAACCAACAAAATATATCCCTTAGTAAATGTATCAAGGCTTAGTATCTTTTAACTTACTTTAAATTAAGTAGCAGGTGATGATAACAATTCAATTACTCATTTAACCTTCACATTTTGTGTCTTTGGGTGCATCATGCAGCTCTGTTCAAAGCATGAATGAACATTCTGCCAGTAGTCTAGCATCATGCAGATTTCCATTTTCCTTTCCATTGTCCCTGACAGATAACCTCTCTACTTCTGCTAGTAGTTGCAGTGCTTTTTCTATAAATTAAAAGATAATTCTACCAAATTTAACATTTTTTGAAATCATGAGAAATTTTTCTTTTTAGTTGATATTTTATTTTTAGTTTCTTTAGTATAAAATAAAAATATTAATATTGTACTGCCTACTTACTAGGATTTTTCTGAAGATCTAAATGGATCATGAAAGAGCTTTAATTCCAGTTGTATGAATATAAATGTCTCAATAGTCCCCAGAAACTGCCTGCTGTTAGTGTCAGATGTGTAACAAGTTGAGGATGTGACCAGTGACCAGAAGAAGTCACTGGAGGTAGTTTTTCCTATGGGAATTTTCTCCACTGACCAATGTTGTGTCTTGAGTCTCCCACCTCTGCTAAAATGTAAAAATATATTAGTGACAGATAAAAGAAAGCCAGAACCACTACCATCACTATCATGTCTATTAGTAAGATTATTATTATAATTAAGAATTTTGAAAAGTCTTTGGATACTTTTATGGATTATTAGAAGATTAACTTCATATAAATCTTTCCAATTCTTGGCCCTAATTTGTCACATCCCCCAAGCTGAGATGTTATCTATCAGTTAAAGAGAGGAGGCTGGATATTCTTGCCTAGATACTTTTCTGAACTGAGTCAATGAATGCAAAGCCTTAATTATGAGCAACATTTCCCCAGAATTTTCGCTGCCTCTTTGACTTCCTTGTTTCTTAAGCTATAGATTAGGGGGTTCAACATGGGGATGATGATGCCATAAAATACAGAGGCTACTTTATCATTTTCCTGGGATTCACTGGAAGAAGGATGTAAATACATATAAAAAAGAGTCCCATATAAAATGGTGACAGCTGTCAAGTGGGAGGCACAGGTGGAGAAGGCCTTGTGTCTCCCTGTAGCAGAATGCATCTTCAAGATGGCAGACAAGATGTACATGTAGGAAAAGAATACAATCATCACAGTGCTTGACAGGTTGAAGCCTGAAATGATAATTAGCATCATAACATTCATATCAATACTGGAACAGGAAAGGGCAAGGAGTGGGGGAGCATCACAGAAAAAGTGGTTGATTATATTGGAGTTACAGAAGGATAGGGAAAAGAGAAAGCCAATTTGAATGGAGGCGGTTACAGAACCCATAAAATAGGATCCAGCCACCAGCTGGATGCAGGCTCTTCGAGACATGACCACTGGATAGCGCAGGGGATTACAGATGGCCACATACCGATCTATGGCCATGGCGGCGAGAAGGTAACATTCAGTGCTGGCAAAAATCCCATAAACCTCCAATTGTATCACGCAACCCGAAAATGAGATAGACTTGTGGGAAACCAAAAAATTCAGTAGCATCTTGGGAGTGATAGCAGAGGTATAGCACAGGTCAACAAAGGACAAATGTTGAAGGAAAAAGTACATGGGGGTGTGAAGGCGGGAATCGATGTTGATGAGTAGGATCATTCCCATATTGCCTACTAGAGATATGACAAAGATGATGAGGAACCCAAGGAAAAGAGCATATTGCACCTCTTGCTTAACCAAAAATCCCAGCAGAATGAATTCAGTCACCGTGGTGCCATTTCTTTGTGTCATGACTGGTTTAAGATCTGCATGTGAAAGAGACAAAAAAGACAAAGATAAAATTACAAGCACCCATGATTGGGAATGAAAATAGCCTTTAGTTTCCTACTGTGATAATTCAGTCTTAAGTATTTTTTATGTTTCATTTTTACATCAATTTCACTATGAATATATCCAGCTTCCCTTCCCTGCCCAATGAGCCTTTTTTACAAATAATAATAATAATAATAATAATAATAATAAATGATAGAAAAAAGGAGAAGGAAGGAGGGAGGGAATAAGCATTTATTTAGTGCCTAGTGTTTGCTAGGCATTGTGCTAAATATTATTTCATTGAGAAAGAGGAAGGGGAGAGTGGTGAAATTCACCAAGTCCCAACAGCTTTGTAGGATAAAGGCAGGCAGTTGTATCCAAGCACATCAATCCCTACCTAAGAGGATCTGGAAGCAAAACAAGGTTCCAGCTGCTTGCTATTGTAGTTAGTCTTGGGAAAGCAAGTCCTGCTCTTGTCATCAGTTCAGTCCTTTTCATTATTCATCCTTTTGTGTCCTCTTCCACAGACTACAAGACTTCTCACTTCCCAGTCCTCACAAAGATCCCAGAGAGTCTATTTCTTCATCCTCTCTTTCATACTGGGAAAACTACACTTCCCAGCATGTTGCAGCTAGAATGGGGCCACACTTTTAAGTAAAGGAGTTAGACTGAATTATGCTTAAAAACCTCTCCTACTGCTAACTCCCACTATCAAATGCAAATGCTCGTTTTTAGTTTAAAAAAAATATTTTTTTCAATTAACAAGCATTTCCCTCTTCCCTTTCATCCCATACTACTTCCAAATTAAAAGCAAAGAAAAAGCAACCAAACAAGCTTCTTTCAAAAATGTTCACAGACACGAATCCAGCCATTCTGGAGAGCGATCTGGAATTATGCCCAAAAAGTTATCAAACTGTGCATACCCTTTGATCCAGCAGTGTTTCTATTGGGCTTATACCCCAAAGAGATACTAAAAAAGGGAAGGGGACCTGTATGTGCCAAAATGTTTGTAGCAGCCCTGTTTGTAGTGGCTAGAAACTGGAAAATGAATGGATGCCCATCAATTGGAGAATGGCTGGGTAAATTGTGGTATATGAATGTTATGGAATATTATTGCTCTGTAAGGAATGACCAGCAGGATGAATACAGAGAGGCTTGGAGAGACCTACATGGACTGATGCTAAGTGAGATGAGCAGAACCAGGAGATCATTATACACTTCGACAACGATATTGTATGAGGATGTATTCTGATGGAAGTGGATTTCTCTGACAAAGAGACTTAACTGAGTTTCATTGGAGAAATGATGGACAGAAACAGCTACACCCAAAGAAGGAATACTGGGAAATGAATGTGAACTATTTGCATTTTTGATTTTCTTCCCGAGTTATTTTTACCTTCTGAATCCAAGTCTCCCTGTGCAGCGGGAGAACTGTTCGGTTCTGCAAATATGTATTGTATCTAGGATATACTGCAACATATTTAACATATATAGGACTGCTTGCCATCTTGGGGGGGGGGAGGAGGGAGGGAGGGGAAAAAACGAAACATAAGTGATTGCAAGGGATAATGTCGTGTAAAAATTATCCTGGAAAGGATTCTGTCAATACAAAGTTATTATTAAATAAAATTAAATTAAAAAAAAATTTAAAAAAAATGTTCACAGACAAACCAAATGACTATAACTGTCCATGTTCAAATAGCTAGCAATAACCAGCATTTATACAGTGCTTTAAGTTTAGCAAAGCTCTTCACTTGCTTTTAGAATGCAAAAGCCATTTGGAGTCATTTAGGGAGGAGTCTGATGAGGTCTTCTGAGAGAAAAACTAGGTGGATCTGAAAAACATTGAATAGATTGCCCTGTACCATTCTCTTTCTAGTTTGAGAATAGGAAATAAAGCTCAGTCCAGATTCTCCTCGTAGGGCAAAATCCTTATGAATCTCCAAAACAAGTTATACCTACTAATGGTGAGTAGACTCTCTGCTCTGCTGCCTACAAACACTTTTACTTAACTTTCTAGAAGTCACTAACCTCTCTAGGCCCAGCTATTTTTGTATAGTAACGGTTAAATACATTTGGGATCTGGAGGTGATGTTGGGGATAAAGAACACTAGAATGACAGATCTATGGCAGCAGTAGGATGGCTGTTAGACTATGGATAAAGTCACTAAAGGTTAGTTATCCTGGGGCTAGAGCAGCAGCTGTAAAAAAAAAAAAAAAATGGTGACTAGCAGCTTGACCATGGTGATCTGGCCATAGGTCTAACTACTGGGACCAAGGCAAGGTCATGGGTGAGGAAAGAATATATCTGCCGGGCCTATAGAGCTTGAAATTATGAATGTGTGATCTCCAGCCTAAAGAGAGAACTGCTCCCTAAAGATCTTAGACCCCCCCCCTCCCACCTCAAGATCTGTGACCTCAAGGCAAGCCCTGAATCTGTACAACTTGAATTCAGATCTCATCTCTGATACTTCCTGGCTTAATCGCTCTGGAAAAGCCACCTTTTCCCCTCACTTCTCTCTGCACCTTTCCAATATTCCCTACTGCAAAATGCAGACCTGAATTTATTTCTTACCTGAGCTTTGAGACTACTTTTTCTGTATCTCTCATTAGCTTTTCCTTACTTACTACCTCCCAATACTAATCTGTGTCTGGCAGATGGGAGTTGCTTAATAAACATTTATTGACTGACTGTCTACTCTATCTGGGCCTCCTCCAAACAATAGCACAATGCAAAATCCTTTGAAGTCTGGGTCCTTTTTTTATCTTTGAATCTCTGACCTAGCATCATGGTTTAGACACAATAATTCATAGGATTTACTGCTGAGAGGGACCCAAGAGTTCTTTAGACTAGTACCTTGATGTTTAATGAGTATGTGTATTTTGAATTAACAATATTAATAGCTAGTGTTTATATATTGATGTATAATATTTTAATAAAAAATATTTGTAAAATGTTTGGCATAGTACCTGATACATACTAGTTACTATATAAATTATTTTTCATTTCCCTCTTGTGGTGTGCAAAATGCTTTATCTCATCTACATGACTACCTTGAGAAGTGTTATTATTTCCCCCATTTTGCAAAGGAGGAAACAGCCTAACATAGAGATTAAATGAGTGTCACATTGCTAAAAAGAATATTAGATCAAATTTGAATTCCATGTCTAGAAGTCTGTGCACTGAGCCATCTACCTGCCTCAGTTTCTCTCCCATGAAATGAAGAGGATTGACTAGATCTCCTATCAGCACCCCTTAGAACTCTAAATCCCAGAGGTGATATATCCATTCCCTAGCAGGTAAATTGATGACTCGAGAATGTCAGAAGTCCTACCTAAGCACCCCTTCAGCAGTGGCTCCTATTCGCTTTTCACCGTGCCTTTGTTAGAGGTGAAAGGATTCTGCCCAGCCTCAGAGCCAGTCCCTCGGTTTCCCTGACAATGTTCCTCTTGGCTCTCCTCTTCCAAGACATGAAACATATAGAGGTCATTGGAAATAATGGGGAATTGGGTTCATTTCAGAAGTAATAGTACTTGGAGGTCTCCAGTTTCCATCAGATACAGGCTGACTGGCATCTCTTCAGTTGCTCCAAATGTTAGACACCTGATGACATTGGAACCTGTTCTCCTGGGCATCTCTGGTCTTAGGGGATGAAGAAAACAGTAGTCACTAATTGCTTTCCTTAAGGATTAGAGATCAGTTTCCCAGAGGAACCATAGTGCTATTTTCAAATTACTTAAGAACTACACAGGAATAATAAGCCTAATTGCAAATCATATTAATATAAAGTTTGCTAAACATATTCCATATTATAATCTTCTGAAGCAGTGTCAATAAAATCATTTTTATTGTTTTATTTTCTTTTGATATTTATATTTCATTTAAAAATTCCCAATTATATTAAAAATGGCAAACAATTTTTATTAAAGCTTTTTATTTTCAAAATATATGTATAGATAATTTTTAACATACAAAATATAAGCAAACAACAACAAAAAGAATGAAAATATTATGTTGTGATCCACACTCAGTCCCCATAGTCTCTCTCTGAATACAGATGGCTCTCTTCATCACAAGATCATTGCAACTGGCCTGAATCATTTCATTGTTGAAAAGAGCCATGTCCTCATTTCCAAAATATATAGAGAATTGACTCTAATTTATAAGAAATCGAACCATTCTCCAATTGATAAATGGTCAAAGGATATGAACAGACAATTCTCAGATGAATAAATTGAAACTATTTCTAGACATATGAAAATATGCTCCAAATCATTATTAATCAGAGAAATGCAAATTAAGACAACTCTGAGATACCATTACACACCTGTCAGATTGGCTAGAGTGACAGGGAAAGATAATGTGGAATGTTGGAGGGGATGTGGGAAAACAGGGACACTGATATACTGTTGGTAGAATTGTGAAGACATCCAGCCATTCTGGAGAGCGATTTGGAACTATGCTCAAAAAGTTATCAAACTGTGCATACCCTTTGATCCAGCAGTGTTTCTACTGGGCTTATGCCCCAAAGAGATAGTAAAGAAAGGAAAGGGACCTGTATGTGCCAAAATGTTTGTGGCAGCCCTGTTTGTAGTGGCTAGAAACTGGAAATTGAATGGATGCCCATCAATGGGAGAATGGTTGAGTAAAGTGTGGTATATGAACATTATGGAATATTATTGTTCTGTAAGGAATGACCAGCGGGATGAATACAGTGAGGATTGGCGAGACTTACATGAACTGATGCTAAGTGAAATGAGCAGAATCAGGAGATCATTATATACCTCAACAATGATACTGTTTAAGGAGGTATTCTGATGGAACTGGATCTCTTCAATAAAGAGAGCTAATTCAGTTTCAGTTGATCAATGATGGACAGAAGCAGCTACACCCAAAGAAAGAACACTGGGAAATGAATGTAAACTGCTTGCATTTTTGTTTTTCTTCCCAGGATATTTCTACCTTCTGAATCCAATTCTCCCTGTGCAACAAGAGAACTGTTCAGTTCTGCACACATATATTGTATCTAGGATATACTGTAACCTATTTAACATGTAAAGTACTGCTTGCCATCTTGGGGAGAGGGGTGGAAGGAGGGAGGGGAAAAATGGGAACAGAAGTGAGAGCAAGGGATAATGCTGTAAAAAATTACCCTGGCATAGGTTCTGTCAATAAAAAGTTATTTAAAAAAATGAAAAGAGCCATGTCCATCAGAATTGATCATCATATAATTCTGTTGTTGCCATGTACAATGATCTCTTGGTTCTGTTCATTTCACTTAGCATCAGTTCATGTATGTTTCTCCAAGACACTCTGAAATTATCCTGATAATCATTTCTTATAGAACAGTAATATTCTGTAATATTCATATATCATAATTTATAACTATCCTCTAACTGATTGGAATCCCCTCAGCTTCCAGTTTCTTCCCATTATAAAAAAAGGGCTTCCATAACATTTTTGCACATATGGGTCCCTTTCCCTCCTTTAAGATCTCTTTAGGCTACAAGCCAAGTAGAAACACTGCTGGATCAAAGGTTATGCACAGTTTTGGTAGACCTTTAGGCATAGTTCCAAATTTATCAAACATTTTTTTTAATTTTGAGATCCAAATTCTCTCCCTATCTCCCATCTCATTCTTCTCTTTGAGAAGGATAAAAATTTGATATCAATTATGCATCTAAAGTCATAGAAAATATATTTCCATATTGGCTATGTTGCAAAAGAAACAGACAAAAAATTACAACAAGAAAAGTAAAGTTTTATTTTTAATTATGCTTCAATCTGCATTCATAGTTTATCATTTCTTTCTCTGGAACTGGATGGTATTTTTATTATGAGTCCTTTAGAGTCATCTTGAATCATTGTCTTATTCAGAGGAGCTAATTATTTCACAGTTTGTCATCCCTATTGTTGATCTTAATGTGTACAATATTCTCCTCTTTCTCATTTCACTTTGCATAAGTTCATATAAACTTTCCCAGGTTTTTCTTAAACCATCCTGCTCATCATTTCTTATAGCACAATAGGATTCCATCACAATTATATATCACAGCTTGTTCAAACATTCTCCAATTAACAAGCATCTACTTTTGTTGAAAGAATAACAACAAGGAAATAGTTAAGTCACTAGTTTATTTAATTAAAAAAGAAAGAAGAAAACCAATTGATTAGTATTAAAGATGAAAAAGTTGAATGTACCACCAGTGAAAATGAAATTAAAGCAATTAGCAGCAGTTATTTTGTCCAATAAAACATCAATAAAATTGATGAATATTAACAAAACTGTGCTATCCAGATTAATAAAAGACAGAAGAGAATACTTAAATAATCATCTTAGAAAAAGAAATTGAACAAACTATCAATGAACTCCCTAAGGAAAACATCCCCAGGAACAGATGGATTTAAGATTGAATTCACCAAACATTTAAATAATTTGGAAGTATTTCTTCTTTATCTATTTATACTTTATTCAAATATTTGGATTAATTCTCTAAAAACTATGTGAAAAATAAGTAAAGAAGGATTTTTCCCAAATTCCTTTTATGACAAAAATATAGTTTTGATAGCTAAACCAAAAGGAGCAAAAACAGAGATAGAAAGCTATAGGCCAATTTCCTTAATGAATAAAAATATTAAAATAATATCAAGGAAATTAGAGCATATATCACAATAAATTATGACCAAATGGGATTTGTACCAAGAATGAAAGGTTGGTTAGGGTAGGAAAACTATTAGCATAATTAACCATATCAATAACAAACCTAACAGAAATCATATCACATTATATCAATAGAGGAGGGAAAAGACATTAACAAAAACAACACCCATTCCTAAGGGGAAAAAAAAAAACAAAACACTGGAAAGAATAAAAAGAAATAAACTCTTTTTTTAGAAATGACAAATATTATCTATCTAAAATCAAGAAGAAACATTATTTATAATGAAGATAACATATTACCAACCACTTGCAACATACAAAAAGATAAATTCCATTTAAAATAATCGCAGGTAATATAAAATACTTGGGAATCTACTAGCCATGAAAAAACACAATTACAAAATACTTTTCAAAAAATAAACACAGCTCTAAACAATGGGAGAAATTTTGGCCCTGGGTTAATCTTTGCACTGAGGCTGATGTTGTGACAGGAGTTGAGGTAGGGAGTGGGAAGACATGGAGAAGGTCATCTCTTGGGAACAGGAATAGTGCATCCCTTCAATCAGTATTTATGACAAAGCCCCATTTATGTCATCTTAATTCTAACTTTCTGATAAATTCACCCAGTCTCCCATATTCAGAACCATGAAGTTATGTCTTCCTCAAATTCTCTCTATTCTGTGAGCAAGTTTGGTTGATTCCACTTCTGCAATGTTTCTGGATTTGATTTCTCCTTTCAATTCCCTTATCATTACTACTCAGCTAGACTTTTACTATAATATCCTTAGGAGTATTTCTTTTTCCATGCTTGTTTCAACTCCTCTGAACTCTAATCCATCTCCCAAGACCCTTCCTGAATAATCTTTTGAACCCCTTTATTAATAATTTCCCTTTTTTACTCAATAAGTCCCCATTGTCTTCCCTAAAGGAAAGGTCAGCCTTTACATGAAGACCAGAATTTGTTGTTGTTTTTTTTCAAAAATTAAATATCTTAATGGTGGCTATTAAATGCAGTTGGCAAAATGTACATAATAGAGTCTAGCCATTTATTATAATTACCTGAGTTGTCCTCATAAAATAACTTATTTTTAATTTATCTGCCTTCTTTGCTGTCTTTTAATTAAAATTTTTGTTGTTTTACAGATAAGGAAACTGAGGCAAATAGGGGGGAATCAGTGATCCAGGGTCACACAGCAAGTAAGTATCTGAGCTGGATTTGAACTGAGGAAGATGAGGCTTGCTTCCTAACTCCAAGCCTAGCACTCTATCAACTCAGCTACCTAGTTACCTTTGCTTATAATGTATCTGTATACATATGTAAAAAGCAAACACCTTTTTTTCTGGCAGTTAACTTCTTCTTTTGGTGACATGTTACCTTTCAGAGTCATCTCATATTATTCTCCTCCAAGCACCCATTGCTTCAGGGCTGCTCACATGTCTTGTGAATCCCTTTTACTCATAAAATGCCAGTACCCAGAGTGTTTTACTCCCCTCTCATTAGGTGAATTTCTATATATATCTTCAAAACTGCAACACAAGTGATGTCAATTATAAACATGGAGTTACGAGATCTAAATTTCAGTTCTCAAGCTGCCATTTACTACCTTTGTGACCTTAAGCAAATCATGTACTCTCTCTGGAATTTAGAATCTTTATCTGCAAATGTGAAAATGATTTCTGAGTCTTCTTTCAACCCTAGATCTCTGATGCTGTAGTCTTATAAAAATTCAAAAATCATTCTTTTACTAATAATGCCCTAGCCTCACACTGGTACCCACTAATTTTGTTTGTTTTGTTCTTCTATGATATGTCTGTCATGTTAATGTGATGTTATTCCATTTCCCACTCTAGAGAATTCATGTCCTGATACAAAATTTAGCAATGGTTCTATGGATGGCATCTTTGACCTCTTTGTTCCTTAAGCTATAGATGAGGGGGTTCAACATGGGGGTCACTGAGGTATAAAACACAGAGACAAGTTTATTGGTGTCCATGGAGAAACTTGAGTTAGGACGCACATAGACAAAAAAGAGGGTACCATATAAGATGGTGACCGCAGTGAGATGAGAAGAGCAGGTGGAGAAGGCTTTCTGTCTGCCTTCTGCAGATTGGATCCTGAGGATGGCTATGAGGATGTAGATGTAGGAGACCAGGATGATCAGACCACTAAAAGTACCCACAATCCCAGCAATAACAAAAACTAATAACTTGTTGATGCTGGTATCAGCACATATGAGGGAAAAAAGGGGAAAGATATCACAGAAGAAGTGATTAATGACATTTGGGCCACAGAAGGGGAGGCGAAAAGCAACAGTGGAGTGAATCATGGTATCTATGAACCCAGCAGCATAGGGGATAGCCACAAGCTGGTTGCAGTGTTTCTGGGACATTGCAATGGAGTAAAGCAATGGGTTACAGATTGCAACATAGCGGTCATAGGCCATGGATGCCAAGAGGAAGCATTCAATGGTCACAAAAAGCCCAAAGAACCATTGTTGTAAGACACAGCCCAGAAAAGAGATGGTCTTTCTCTCCTCAAAGAAGTCTCTAAGCATTTTGGGAGCTACTGTGGAAGAGAAGCTCATGTCCACAAAAGACAGGTGGCTGAGGAAAAAATACATGGGGGTATGAAGGCGGACATCAACCCGTATGAGGAGGATCATTCCTAGATTGCCTGTCATATTAATGAGATAAAAAGATAGAACCAGAAGAAATAGGATGACCTGCAGCTTTGGATGATACTTCAAGCCCACGAAAACAAACTCAGTAACTCTGGTGTCATTTCCACTGGCCATTTATTCCTGGGGCTTTCTGCTGAGAGAAAGACAAAAATATACTTCCACAGGATTTCAGGAGTTTGAATTCAAAAACTTCTTATGATCAGGTTGTAGAACTGGAATATCCCTTGTCATCTAGTTCAATCCTTTCACTTTGCAGATGAAGAAACTGGGACTTAAGACAATCAATATCACATCATTACTATGTAAGAGTCAATATTTAAGTCTGGGAACCTTAATTTTAATCCTCTCTACTGTCCTGTCATTTGAATAAGCATCTTTAATCATATGAAACTACATCTAAGAAGAGGGAGAAAGAGATGCTTTGTTTTGTTGTTTAGCTTTGTTGGTACTGACTGGTAGTGGTAGGGGATGGGGGTGGTGGGTGGTGGTGATGGTGGTCGTGGGTGGTGGTGATGGTGATAGTAGATGGTGGTAATGGTGATGAAAGTATGTTTTGAGCCCCAGCTTCTGAAAGTTGACTCAGTACTAATGTTGAATTTTTTGGAATATGACAAGAAGGATGACAAATGGCAAACAATTTGGAACACATTTAGTGCTAGAAAATTCACAGAAATTTGTGGTCTTTTCACAATTAGGCTATATTTCATTTTTCATAACAATTGGATGATACTTCAAGCCCAAGAAAACAAACTCAGTAACTCTGATGTCATTTCCACTGGCCATTTATTTCTGGTGCTTTCTGCTGAGAATTGGTAAATAATAATACAGATGATAGATGAGAAACTGACACTAAATGATAATCTCTAGTTTCCAAATACAGAACTGTTTTCCATCTTCCAAGTTGCCTTCTTACCCCATCTAGCTCAGAATTCAGGACTGAAGGAAGCTATTTATATACTTCTATTTCCTGGGGATGGAGATATAATAAAGGGTAGAGTGCAAATACTAGCTTTATTGGGTGAGTTAAACAGATATAGAATCACAACCAAACTCGCTGGGAAATGAATCCTAAGGAATCTTACCTACAGATTATAATTGTCCTCCTAATGATTTCTTTCTCCTAGTAAGGTTCAGAGATGTAAATAGCATTTTTATTTTACCACCAAGTTAAACTTTGGATAATGTCACTAAGGCAGTTTCCATAATGTGTTGAATGGGATTTGAGGAAGAGAAAAGGAACCATCTGATATATATATATATTTTTACTTAAAATAATCATTCTTATTAATTGAATACAAAGTTTAGTTTATCTTTAAATGTCTTCAGAATTCTTGAAGAGCTAATACGAAGGGAAGACCCAAAATATTGGAATACAGACAGCAACATAGTTGAACTTTCCCAACATTCATCTCCAACCTTATTTAAAATAATACATCACTGGCACTGGGTAAAGCTGATGCTGATTGGCAACTCTATTGCCCATAAACAAGTTCTAAGTTCCAGGGTAGAGAGAACAGCTTATGTCTGCAGAAGTCTTTCCTGGAGAAAGACCAAAGCACAGACCAGGAAAAAACTGACCACAACTGTCCCTGCATTGCACCATTTTATAAGCTCTAAAAATGTGTAGACCCTCAGAACTAGTTTTTTTTTAAAGCAGTGCAAAAACTTGGGACAGCACTACTCCTTCCTAGCGGGAGCAGAGCTCAATATTAACATAAAGTTCAAAGTCAAGAAATAGGCTAAAAATGAACAAACAACACAAAATAAAAAGAATATCATCATGAAAAACCTCTATAGTGACAAAAAAGACAAAGACAAACTCAGAAAATGTGAAAAGCTTCAAAGAAAAATGATAATTAGTTCTAAGTTCTTTAAGAATTCCTGGAAGAGCTAAAGAAAGAAATAAGAGGAAAAACAGAAAATTGGAAATAAAAATGAGAGTGAAGTAAGAAAAATTATGCAAAGACAACATTATAAAACAAGAGGCAAAAAAATTGAAGAAAGCAACATGTTAAACAACAAAATTGGCCTAATCATAAAAGAGATACCAAAACTCCTAAAGACAAGAACTCCTTAAAAAGTAGAATAGACCAAATAGCAAAGGAAGTACAAAAATTCACTGAAGAAAAAAATCTTTTGAAAAGAAAAAAAGTAGGTAAATGGAAAAAAAGTTCAAAAGTTAATTGTTGGAAAGAATCCCTACATTATATTAGAGAGCAGAATTAGGCAAGCAAAAACCAATGATTCTACAAGACACCAAAAAAAATTAAATCAAAAGAATGAAAAAAGAAAAAATCTGAAATATCTCATAAGAAAGACAACTAACCTGAAATATAATTGAAGAAAAGATAATTTAAGAGTTATTGGACTATTTTAAAGCCACAATTAAAAAAAATAGAGCCTAGATAACATATTTCTGGAAATAATCATTCAAAACTGACTGAATATCCTAGATATAGAGAAAAATAGAAATTGAAAAATCCACTGATTACTTCCTAAAAGAGATCCCATATTGAAAATTCCCAGGAATATTATGGCCAGATCTCTGAGAATAAAAAATAATAATAATGCAAGCATCCAGAAAGAAATGATTCAAATATCATGGAGGCAAAGTCAGGATCATAAAATATTTAACAAATTCCATTTTTAAGGAGCAGAGGACTTAAAATATAATATTCCAAAAGGCAAAGGAACTAGGATTACAATTAATAATAACCTACCCATCAAAAATGAGTATAATCCTGGAGTGGGGGGACATGGTGAGGCATCAATATTTCATGAAACTGAGGACTTTAAAGTCCTCATTTCTTCAGAAAAGACCAGATCTGAATAGAAAATGTAACATTCAAACCAAATCTGCAAAAGAAGAATAAAAGAGTAAACATGATGGAATAATTTACATCATAAATACATGCAGTTTGTGTACTGAATCTGTATTACCCAAAGGGAATAGGATGGGAAAGGGCTAATATTTAGATGGAGTGAGAGTAATGATAAAAAGGAAGGCATATTAAGGGAGGCAGTGTTTAGAAGCAAAATAGACTTTTAAGAGGAAGAGGATAAAAAGAAAAAGAGAAGCTAGACAGGAAAAAATAGGATGGAGGAAAATGCATAATTAGTAATTATACCCATGAATGTGAATGGGATGAACTCACTCATAAAATGGAAGCAGATAGCAAAATGGATTAAAAACCAGAATACAACAATATGTATTATTTAAAAGAGACAGAGTTAAAATAACTGGCTGGAGGGACATCTAGGTGGAACAGTGGATAGAGCACCAGCCCTGCAGTCAGGAAGACCTGAGTTCAAATCTGGTCTCAGACACTTAACACTTCCAATCTGTGTGACCCAGGGCAAGTCCATTAACTTCAATTGCCTCAGGGGGAAAAAAATTGGCTGGAGCAGAATCTATTCTGGTAAGTAATAGATCTATTATTTAGGTCTAAATAAAAGAGATAACTAAGAAACTGCATTTTGCTAAAAGAAACTATAAATGATAAAATAATATTTAAAAATTTTACATCCACTGAATTTCCATTCTAATATCTCATTCTGTTTTGGAGGTAACCTTGGGAGCTTTTTAAAAATATGCCAAGTCTCCAGAAAAAAAATAATAAAATAAAATAAAATAAAAATTTTACAGCAAGCTTTTCTTAAAAAAAAAAAAACTAGAAATATGAGGCAATGTATGATTCAAATTTTTAAAAAGGAAAAAAATAGGAGCCATTCCATACTTGATAAATGATCAGTGGATGTGAACAGAAACTGTTCAAAAGAAGAAATCAAAGTTATGTATATGTTAAAAAATGCTCTAAATCTCTATTTATTAAAGGTACACATATCAAAATAATTCTGAGGTATCTCTTCACACCTATTAAAAATAAAATATATTGTAGAGAGGAAAAGGGAATATGGATATACTAAAAAAAAAAAAAGAAAATTGGTAAGTTGTGAACTGATCCAAACATTTGAAGAACAATTTGGAACTATGCTCAAAGACTATCAAACTGTGCATATCCCCTAATCTAGCAATTTCACTACTATGTCTGTAACCTAAAGAGAACAAAGAACAAGTAAAAGAAGCTATATATATACAAACATATTTGTAGCAGCTCTTTTCGTAATGGCAAAGAATTGGAAATTGAGGAGCTGCTCATAATTTGGGAAATGCTGAAAAAATTGTGTTACATGATTATGATGGTGTGCTATTTTGATCTAATAAGTGATGAGAGCATGATTTCAAAAAACAAAAAACATGTCAAGACCTATTTGAACTGATTAAAAGTGAAGTAAGAAGAATTGGGAGATGATTTAGAACAGAAATACCAATGCTGTGATTATGATCAACTGTGAAAGACTTTGTAAGGCTCATAATTACAATGATCTAAGATGATTAAAAAAAAAAAATGCTACTCACCTCCAGAATGGGGAAATCATGAACTCTGAGTGGAAACTGAAGCATAATTGTCTTGCTTCTTTTGTTTTGTTTTGTTTTGTTTACACTATGGCTAATTTATAATGTGGCTAACATCTTGCATAATTCCACATGTATAACTAATACCATTTTGCTTTCTTTTTCAGTGGATGAGAGAGCAGTGAGAGAGTGGAAGAAAAATTGCAACTCAATTTTTAAAAAAATAATGCTAGGAACATAAAAGTTTTAAATTTATTTAAAATAAAGTGTATGTGCTTTAAAAAGAAAAAAATGCTAATGAACTGGAATAAAATATCAGTTATTCCATCCTAGTGATTACTCTAGTCAAAACAAAGGCTTCCAAAAATCACAACACATAAGAAGAAAGTAATAAATATTCTTCAATAACTGTGACATGGGAAGGAGTTAAAATCATTAATCTTAGAGTCAGAAGACCTAGATTAAAGTCTTGGCCTTAGCACTTGTTAGTTTACTTGCCTAGAGAATGTCATAATAGCTCTCTCAGCCTTAGTTTCTCCAGCTATAAAATGAAGATAATACGATTTATATTGTCAATTTCATGGTGCTGTTGTGAAGAAAGTGCTTTTTACCTTTTCTTTATGACAGACTATAGTGAAAAGAGCATTGAACTTGCTGAGTTCAAACATGTATTATCTATGTGACCTTAGAGGAGTTATTTGCCTTCTTTCAGCCTTATTCCTCCTCTGTAAAATTGGGGTAATAATAATATCACATATATATTAAAATAACATGAAAATAAATATATATATATATAAGTACACACATTTATATACAGAGAGAGAGAATGCTAGAACAATATGAGATTGTTTTATACTTCTCTTGAGATTCTAAAATCTTAAGCCGTAAGATGGAGAGTCTGATATAAGAAATGGAAATTATTACTTGGGTTCAAGAAGGTCTGAGTTCAAGTAACTTGAAAAACTTGATCATTATTAGGATAGTTGACAAGTCTCTACATAGAGAGAGGGAATGAGTTTATTAATTATGTTGATTTCTAAGTTGTTTTTTTAATGGAGTAAGAAAGAGTAACTCACAGACAGATTTTCAATTGCTGATAGCAAGACTGATTTTTCATCGTAGCTTCCCTCAGTGCTATTAGAACTTTCTTCTAGTGTCAAACAAAAGAAATTTAATCCCTCTAAGATATGAGAACTCTTCATAAATACTGAACATGTCTCTTATTCTAGGCTCAAATTTTCCATTTTCTTCAACTAATCTTAATCTGATGTATAGCTATAATGAACTAGACTTTAGGACACGGTCTGAGATTCATTTGACACTTCCCAGCAGGATGAACTTGAACAAGTCTCCATTTTTATATTTGTAAAAATTCAGTACAGTATGAATTCTTTTACTGTTTCACTTGAAGGCAGATATATGAAAGCAGAGCTTAATCTGCTCTGAGAAAATTCATTGCATGTTTACTAAATATCCATCTATTCCAGTTTAAGTGTATGTTTTCTATTTAAGCAGGAAAATGTATATATACTATATATATATCTGAATAAAATTATTTTGTTTGCTGATTAAAAAAAAGTAAAGCAACAAAGTTGATTTTAGTGTAGTGACTCCTTTCCCTACTTTCTACAAGAAGTCTTTCATCATTTTCTGAAATGCTAGGAATTTCCCTTCAAAATTAACTCATATTTACACACACACACACACACACACACACACACACACACACACACACACACACACATATACACATATACATATACACACACATATGTATACATATATGTGTGTACATATGTGTATATGTATGTATAAATATGAACATCATTTTTTGCATATTATCTCCCTGTAAATGCCTTCAAAGTAAAGATTATACCTGCTTTTCCTTGTCTCCTTTTTGCTTAACATAGTGCCTGGCACACAATAGGCACCTAATGAGTACATGTTCACTTGACCTCTTATTATCATACATCTCAAGGATACTGACAACATTTTGTTATTTCTACTGCCTTTAGATGGGATAGCTTATTGACTTGGGAGGGGGAAAAGGATGCTGGTGGATTTGGGTTAATAAACTTTAAATAGTTCAACTAAAATTTTCCATTATCTATTTCTCAAGTACTTTGTATTTGCATTTTCTTTTGCAAACTTGGAATCTCACCCAGGATTTTCTCTGTCTTAGTTGATCCTATCACCATTATGGCTACAAAAAGCCCTAAATAGTCAAACCCATCAAGAATAAGAAATGAAATAGTCCAGAAATTGAACCACATGTAGTCTTTGGACAGGTTATGGCCCAGTCAAGTTGTGGTCAATAATATACCATGATGAGGATTATTAGCTATAAGACAGACATATTATCACTGCACATGGTCCCCTTTTCTTCATTATCGAATGCCTTATTTTGGATGTGCCTTGTTAAGCTAACTATTTTCTAATGAACTTGACTTTCTAAAAATGTAAAAAGAAGGGTAAACTAAAAATGTCTCAACTTACATGTTCTTGATATTTTTGCCTTTAAAGGTAGTAAGAGGATGACCCAGAATGAGTTGCCCAGTCTTCTTTGTCTCAGAAATCTCTATCTCACCCCTCACCCTTCAACTCTCCCCCAGTACCATCTCATCAAAAGAGCAGCTAATTTCATATCAGAATTGTAAGACTTTTTTGAAAAAAAAGAGGGAGCACTTTCTTCCCAAGAAGCATATATGTATTTCCTTTATCTAAAAGAGATATTATCTCTCAAGTGTCCCTTTCCTTGGGAGTTAAGCTATTAAGCAATAAACTAATTAGATAAGATTTAACCATCTTCATGATTCAAATTGGTCTATAGGGATTCCATTTCATATGAGTATGCAATGTTTTCTTCCTTTAACTGAAGAGTTTATTTTTATTTAATTGTTGAAACATTCTTAGAATGTTCAAATTCCTGTGCATCAAAGTCTCTTGGGGTCACTCTAATACTCAATCCATTCCACCATAATATGTCTCATTTCAATAGACTTAAACAAAAAAGATATTCATTTGTAACAACTTTTGAAACTAGATAGTGTTAAGTAGTATCCCCACTTTCAAGGTGAAGGAATGAATGCTTAGCCAGATTAAGTAATAGTCCAACTCTACAGGCTGTGTACTTAGTAAAATATTCTTTCCACTACACTATACTGCTTTGCTCTATAACAAAGCAGTCACTACCCTTTGTTGATTCTCAGTTCCTTCATCCATAATATAAAATAGACTAGATATTATCTTACCTCTAAATCTATGATCCTATGTGATACCATCTCAGCCTTGACATTGAAATTTACTGTGATTTTCACCACATGAAATATTAAGGATATGGTCAGAAAGTATCTTAACTTTTTATATTTGTCAGGTCACCCATATTTCTAAAAAGAAAATTAAAAGGCTCATATTCCCCAAACTATCAATTTTTCTGGAGAGAAAGCATTAAAGCAGAATGAAAAAATATTTCTTTTTTCTGAATTGTTCTTCACTTAAATCTAGATGGCAACCTCTAACTTTGAAATAGTTATTTTAGTTTTCTTCATTTTTTTATCAATATGGACGTCACATAAATTTGTGATGTTTTTAAATGTTTTTAAAAATCTCGGTGACTTGGCTACTTTGGAACAATGGTGCCATCCTGTGATAAAATAGAACACCAGAATTATTTTACTCATCTAACCTACTTAGTGAAACATGCAAAATATATAATGTTTCATAAATGAATCACTTAATGAAGGAAGCATTTCTTAAGCACTTATTGTGTGTGAGTTAGGTTAAACACTGGAGATTCAAACAGGTAACTCAGATCCTGCTTTAAATGAGTTCCCAGTCTGACAGAAAAGACAATATATATGGAAGATTTCAGTTGCATGTGAGATGGAAAAATCCCATGGTCCTTAGGGTGTAGCAACAAAGAAAATAGTACATCGTCTTCTTTAATGTAATTTCTAATGGTGTGTTACCTTTAAGAGCAAAAAGAAAATATATTTATGAACAAAATATTTTAAAGTATATTTTGCAGACCAAAAAATGAATCTTCTCATATGTAACCTATATAGAGTGGTGATCATTCCCTCATTGCTCCTAGTTCATTTTCCTTTATCCATTCTCACTCCAAGGTCCAATGCAATCTGTGGCTGTGTTTAGGTATTTCCTCATTAATTTTTAAACTTGAAATCTCTCTCATTGATTAATAAATGTGCTGTTCTTGTTGAATTTTTCAGTCATGTCCAACTCTCCATGATCCCATTTGGGGTTTTCTTGGCAAAGTACTGAACTTGTTTGCCATTTCTTTCTTCAGCTCTTTTTATAGCTGAAGAACTGAGGCAAATGAGATTAAGTGACTTACCCACTAGCAAGTGTCTGAGGCCAAATTTGAACTCAGGTCTTCCTGACTCCAGGCCAGATTAACCACTATACATTCAGCTGCTCAATAAATTATATGTTGATTTATTAAGTATACTGTATAAGGCTCCCCCCCCCCAATTAACTCTTCTCATAAGTAGGTGGCAGAGTAAATGGAGCATTTGATCTGAAGTCAGGAAGAACCGAGTTGGAATTCAACTTCAGACATTACAAATTGTATAAATCTGAGCAAGTCACTTAGCTTCTCTATTCCTCAATTTCCTCATCTGTAAAATGGGTTTAATAATTGCATCTACTTCTCCATGCCATTATGACACTAAAATGGGACAAGATCTGTAAAGTGCTTTGAATTTTTTTTTCAAATCCTGCCCCAAACATTTATAGTATGATTCTAAGTAAAGTATCTTAACCTTTCTCAGCCTTACTTTTCTCATCTGTAAAATGGGAATAGATAGATAGAAAGAGACAGATAGATAGATAAATAGATAGATAGATAGATAGATAGATAGATAGATAGATGATAGAGATAGATGTCATAAAGGCAAAAACTCAATTCCAGTAATTGGATAGCATTACTTCTATTGAAAAACATAATAGGTATTGTTTTTACCTATTCTGTTTGATGACATCTATATAATTTTACAAAATGCATTTTTTCCAAATTGTGGGGGATCCCCCTCTTTGGGAGAATGGTACATTATTCTTTTTGACTCTTTAAAAGGAAATAAGAGGGTACCTAGAGTACCTGCTCAAAACCTAAATACAGGAAGGAAACTCATTTTCCTTCTTTATGAGGCCTTCCTCCAAGTATCATAGTTTACTATTCATTATATGAAGAAACAGAACTCTTGTCTTTTCCTTTAAAGAAATCTAGATTTCTGCAACCCCTCTGAAAAAGAGAATCGGTACTCCTTACATTAACTTTAAACATGTGAACACATGTCTTAAGGCATCAGTGTTTCCTTGATCCAACCCCTGAAGAACTTCTCACTTCAAGAATTTTAACCAGCAGAGGATAAATTAAAAATTTTGGCTGAGTTTGAATCTAATTTAAAACCACAAAAAAAAGTTCTCTCTAGGAACGTATTCTGGCTTAAGGACATGAGATTTTGATCTATGGAGCAACTTGATAGTTATTCGAACCTCCAGAAGTAGAAAACAAATTCCAAAGAAGAAGAATCACTAGAGTGAACATGGAGTTATGAACTAGTTAGTGGTTATTATTCAACACTATGCATTCATACAGATATACAGATAAATATTTATCTATCTGATCTGTATGTGTATGTGTATATGTGTATATATATGTAAATATATATATGTGTGTGTGTGTGTATTGCCAGAATTGGAATATACATTTCCAGAATTGGAATATTTTTCAAGAATTGGAAATATATCAATCATTATCTATATGTATATATTGCTTGCTATATCTATCTTTATATCTTTATCTCTATATTCTCTTATCTTGCTAATCTGGAAAGAACCTTAGAGATCACCAAGTCAAACACCTCAATTTTATTTTTTTTCTTTTAAACATGAGTAACCTGAGGCCTAGGGGATGTCACCAAGATACTAAGATACAGAACATTCACTTGAATGAGATTGCTCAGCTCTAATTTAAGCATACTTTCCACTGGCAAAATAAAAGTGATGGCTTGCATGATTTTTGATTTTCTTGGTGTAATTTTCCATTACAGAAAGTGTTTTTCTCTCTATCAAAAGGCTAGAATTAAAGCATTTTCTCTGTAGCAGTGCTAACATTTCCATCATATTAAAAAGATTCATCAATTCTGTTTCTTCCTCTAAAAAGATAGCATACTTATATTAAATAAGATCTAAGATTCTTCCAAATCTAAGTATTGGAAAAAATTATATTATTAGAGGCACTTTGACATAGTGCATAAAAACCTGGATTTACAATTTGGAAGGAGTGCTTTCTAATTCCGCATCCATTATGATGTGATCCTAAGCAAGTCATTTAATCTCTCTCAGTCTAACTTTTCTTGGTATAATATGCCTGTAGCACTTAGCTCATAGGGTGACATTAGCAATAAATATGTCAGTTTTCAAAGCTTACATCACAATATAAATGTAAATTCTTATTTACGAAGTTTAGCATTGGGTGTCTTATAGACTCAATTCCATCAGTTGGTTCTCACCACTTACTTTAAAGAATATCAAGTATTGTTTTTTGTACATTTTTTTAAAATGATCATTAGACTAGATCACATATTCAAGATGTATGGAACCCAGTTCTAAGGGAATTCTTCATTACTCTTACGTTGATTGTTTCAAAGGTGTCTACTCAAAACCTAGGAGATGGGAAGGAAGATCATCACCTTCACTTAAGGAGACTCTTTCCAAGGATCATAGATTCTTATCTATTCATGAAGAAGTTAGACTTTTTCTCTTACTAAGAAAACCTAGGGGTCTGCAACCCTTCTGAAAAAAGATATCCCTGCCCTGATCTTAAATATGGGCAATATAAGGGAAATTAACTTCTTAAACATTGGTATTTCCTTGGTTGGGAACCAGTTGCCTAGTGAATCTCTACGGGAGCAGATGACATCACCAAGTGAAGTAATATAAAGGGAGAAAAGAAGAAGGTCCAGTATAAAACCTTGTGGGACATCTATGATTAAAGGGTATGTAGTAAATGAGGATCCATAAAAGGACAGAGAGGACTAATCTAAGAAACAAGGAAAATGAGAAGAAAGTTGTGTCCCAAAAAAACTAAAGAGAAATGAGCATCATGAAGGAGAAGGTAATCAATGGTATCAAAGGCTTCAGAGAGATAAAGGAGAATGAGAATTGAGAAAAGCTTATTGAATTGATCAATTAAAAGATCAGTGATTACTTCAGAGAAATGTTTTCCTCTGAAGGAATAATTTCCTTGAGATGTGAAGGAAAGAAAGTGGATTTTAAGAGGTCCAGAAGTAACAAAGAGGAGGAAAAGGAAAAGCATTTATTTTAATTACCTTTCTGGGGAATTTATCCACAATGGGCAGAAGATCTGTAAGTCAATAGTTAGTTGGGATGGGAGGATCTAGTGAGAGGTCTTTTGTGGAAGGGAGAAACATGAGCATTTTTGTAAGCAGTTTCAAAGAAATCAGTAGAGAGAATTGAAGATAAATGGTAGAGTGGGTATTACAGAAGGGGCGATCTGTTGAAGGAGATAAGATGGAATGAGATTATTTATGTAAGTAGGAACCAAGAGGTCTGAAGAGAGATGAAAAGGTTTGAAAGAACTTTTGTGGCAAGTGGAATAGTGATTTAAAAGGGGAGATGTAGATAAATTACCTAACAGTAGTAAAGTCCAAATTGAGATTTTCTGACAAATTTAAAGTGGGCCCAGTCAGAATAGTTGGATGATTTTTTTTCTACCTTCATTCAACAGTTTGTATGTAGGAGTGAAGGCAGCAGATGGTGGGAGCTCTCTTGAGTGCCCTCTTTATATGGAAGTTCTGACTAGAACCCTCCGCCCTATATCAGAAAGTCCCCAAGGAGCAGAGAATATTCATAAGATGTGAGTTCCAGGGCTGATATGGACTTGCAAGATGAAAAGGTTCCTGAGTCATGAGGAAGAGTGCTATTAGGTGAGACATTGTGTTTCATGAATTGCCCTAATGCTCATTAAAAAGGATGTTAAAATCTGAGCAAAAAAAACCATGAAAAATTCTTTTAAAAAAGATCAGTTCTGTCCAAACAATCTGTGTTTTCAAGACATCAAATAATGTACTGGGGGGATAATAACTGACATTTATAGAGTACTTTAACTGACAAAATATTTGACATATGTTTCATTTGGTTCTCCCAATAACCCAATGAAGTAAAAGTATTGGAGATGAAAACAGATGGTCTAGATTCCAATCTTGGCTCTCTCGTGATTATGTGATGTTGAGAAAGTTATAACATTTTCAAAGGCTGCGGCTTCTTCAATTATAGAGGGTTAGAGGAATGAATTGATTGGTTTCTTATAGTCCTTTTTACTCACATCTAAAATGGAAAATATTAGCTACAATAGAACTATGTAGGCTTAAAAATCACTGAAACCATTTGCTAGACCAGGGGTTCTTAATTTTTTTTTAATGTCATGGATCCTTTCAGGTGTTTGTTGAAATCTATTGACCCATTCACAGAATAATGTTGTTTCAAAGTATTACAAAATCCTATTAAGGAAAGTAATTATATTAAAACAGTTATAAAAATGTATTTTTTTTCATTTCATGGACCCCATTAATAACACTATCAGTGCTTTTATCTCAGTGAAAAAGTACTTACTAAGTTCTTACAATATGCAAAAAAATAATAATAACAATAACAATAATCTTGCTAAGAGCTGGAGATACAATAGAAAAATGAGATAGAAAAATGATATTGTAATAGGATGGGGATAGGTAGAAGTTTACTTCTGTAGGTGAGAAAGATACTATGAGCCTTAGAACACAAAAGCCATGTCAATGGTCATAGATTTTTTTAAATTTCCATTAAAATATCATTCCAATTTCTGTGTTACACCATTAACATTTCCAACAAATTGTTCCTGAACCTTTTTTTTTTTTGAGACCTTGGTAGCAGGGTGACTAGATGGCACAGTGGATAGAGCACAGCTCTGAAATCAGGAAGACCTGAACTCAAATCTGGCCTCAAACACTTAACACTTACTAACTGTGTGACCCTCAGCAAGTCACTTAACTCTAAAAATGTGTGTGAGATCTTTGGTATCTGATGGCTGGAAAATCCAACAGAAGCAGCTGTCAAGCTGTATGGATTTGCTTCCCTGGAAAACAACTACAAGATCCGGTGTAGAAAGAAGACTAATGATCTGTGATCAACTATGCTCAAGCTAATCTACTAAACAGAGGCATCTGCTGATGGACTAGTTTGGGCAGTGTGAAGAAAGTGGGCTCCTTTTCCACAATGGTTTCTCTCCTTAATAACAGTGGCAGTTGGGCTAGATGGACCAGTGATCTCAGAGGCCCTGAATCAGGAAGATCTGAGTTTAAATGTGACCTCAGCCACGCAATATGACCCATGCAACTCATTTAACTTGTCTGCTTCAGTTTCTACATCTGGAAATGGACATGATAATAATATCTGCCCCCAAAGAGTTGTGAAGATAAAGAAAAATAATATTTGTGAATCCCTTTGCCAACTTTAAAGTACCATATAATTGCTTATTCCTATTTTCAAGAATTCTCTTCAAGTTTCCTCATAAGATAAAGTTTAAATCAGTTCTCTCACAAAATAAGTTCTATCACTTTCCCCCAACTTTTTTCTCAATCTTTCTATAAGTATCACAGTTCACAGACTCTTCAGAATCTCAGTTAAACTCTCAGTCTCTTCACAGACTTATCAAAGAAAAACAGTTCAGGCAGAATTGCTCAATCCTAAAGCTTTCATAAGAGGACATTTTGTGTCTGTGGAAAAAAAGCTATTGAAACTGGAGTCACTTTTAATGTGTCAACTCCTCAACTCCTAAGTCATTTTTGCTGTCGTATCCCCGTACTTAAGAGGATTTTGTTTCAGGCACTAGTATTTAACTCTGTTTCTCTAGCATAGACTGAATGTAATTGGTTACCAATAAAGTACTCTTGGGTCATAAGTAGAATATGAGGCTTTTGTTTTTCCATTCCTCACTTATCGGTAGGGCAGACCTTTCAGATAAAGAGATTAAAAAAATGAATTGTGGGCTAAATTTGGAAGAGCTGTAATTCTATATTTATCTGCCATAAGCTCTTTTTTTTCTCATTTTCCCAAGCTAGTGCTTTCTTCTAATGGGGTGTTTGGAAGTTCCCAGAAATGGGAACACACCAGAGCCCTAACTTTATGCCAAAATCAGGGTAAAATCTTCCTGGAATGCAAATGAAATAAGGTAAACAATGGGCAGGATGGTGTAGTGGAAAGAACACAGATTCTAAAGCTAATGTATCCACAAGAAAGGAAAGGTCAATAACTCAATACTACAGTTTGAGGAAGAGCCTGTTTCTGTTTAGTCATCAGTTATCTCCAACTTTTTGTGACCTCATTTGGGGTTTTCTTAACAAAGGTTTATCATTTCCTTTTCCATCTCAATTTACAGGAGAGGAAACTGAGATAAGTAGGGTTATGTCACATCGCTGGGAAGTGTCTGCAACTGAATTTAAACTCAAGATGAGTTTCTCTATTTTGGACCCTACAGTCCAAACAGACTGCACAACCTAGCTACATCCATCACTAGGATGAGAAGAAACATCAGTCCCCAACTACCCAAATCATCTCTGCCTTTCAGTTACCTAGAATAAAAACTTTAGAAGTAAAATGTTTCCTTAGGAGGTTCTAGTCATTTCCCCCTCCAGTAAAGTGTTAACCTCACCATCACATAAATCTTCCTGATATACAAGTCTCATCAAATCACTACAATGCTCAAAAAGTGCCTGCAAAATAAAATTGCAACATCTTAGCTTAACATTTAAGACTCTTCACAGTATGGCTCAGATCTACGTTTTCAGATTAATCTCACATTATTCCACCACTCCTCAAGCCATTACCATGTCCGGCAAATTCAACTATTTTCTATTCTCAGTGTAAATTATGGGATTTCCCTCCTCCAACTTTAATTCATTCACTTCTTCACTCTGGAATGCCTTCTCATCCCATTTCTATACACTGATATTTTCTATTTTCAATTATCAATTTAAATAACATCTCCTCCTGAAAGAATCCCCAGATTCTCCAGTCAGAAGAAATGTTATCTTCTTCCTTTGATCTCTTAGCAACTGGACCCTTCTTATTCTACGTTTGACTTTTTAATGTTCTCTCTTATCACCTTAATTGACTAGACATTCTCATAAAGCCACAAACCTGAGCCAGTCATCTCTACTTTTTCTCGGTTGCCTAGAACTGTGCTCTGAATGTCATTGGAGGCTTTCAGTAAATATTTCATTGAGTAAAAATTCTGGGAATGTTTACCCAACAGAGTTCTCAACTGGTCTCTTTTACAATGCAAATACTCCCCAGATGTCTAGTATTCTCAGCAGAGGGATTATAAGGCAATAGAAAGATCCCTGTGTCTAGAGTCAGGAGACCTGACTCTAGACCTGTCCTTGAATCTCTGGTATGGCTTACTAGCTGTGGAGTCACTAGGAACAAGGGAACACCACAAGTTTTTGGAAACTGACTGAATAAACTGTGCTGTAGAAATGAAAAAACAAATAATGTAATCATGGCATAAGAAACAAAATCATTCTGGGATGGCTTGTATAAGTTGAGACAAAGTAAAGAAAGAAGAGTAGGAAAAACAATCGTCACTTTATCAACAATAAAATATATGAAAATACCAATAAAATTCCAGAAAACTCAGTGCATTTATGAGACTCAGAGGACAGATCAGTCAAACAATGAATCAACAAGCCTTAATAGAGTGCCTATTGTATGTCAGAAATCGCTTTTCATTCTGGAGCTAGAAAGACATTAAAAAACCACTTTCCTGTCCCCCAAGGAATATATATTCCAAAGGGAAATTTTTAAAGAAATAATAACATGAACATTTTTATTTTATTTATTTACATATTTACATTTACTTGCATTTTATTTATATTTATGTAATAATATTTATTTTGTAATGTATGCTTATATGTATTTGTATTTTATTTATATTTATACAACAATAATAAAATATGCATACACAAATAAAAAGTAATTAGGTGAAAGGAATATATGCATATACACACACATATATATATACTCTACATGTACATACAGATAGATAGACACACACAGACACCGACGCAGACACATAGATGGGAAAGTGGATAGATAGATACTCTGCTATAGGAATCAGGAAAGTTCTCCTAAGGGACTGTTGTTGTGATAATAATAGGCAGGACTGTAGGATAGAATTTTCTGGCAAGATAGGTGTAAAGGAGAGACATAACAAATGGTTATGGCTTAAAGACAAATGGTGTCTATAAGTTAATTTTTTGAACCTCATATAGCCTCAATTCTCTCATCTATAAAAAGATAACAAAGTATTCCTATTTTCTATCTGGCAGGGCTGTCAAGAGAAGAGGTTTTGTAGATATTATAGCCCTGTAAAAAGAGGTGTAGTTAACAGAGGACACTTCAGTGTAAATTGCTTTACTGGCATCTTGGTTTCCATACTAGAAGTAGAATAGAGGTGGGAAGACACATAAAAGAGAAGCTGATCCCTAAAAGCTCCCTTGGCGTTTTTTGGGTTGTTTTTTTGTTTTTTTTAACATTTTGCCCAGTATTCCACCATGATGGGTTTTTCATTTAGTAAGGAAATTTAGACAATTGTAACCCTACTTGTATATTGATAGTTTATCTTTGAAGATTCCCTACTATTCATTTAACACATTAGTAAATGCATTCATTCCTTATGTACGTGTGAACCAATGATACCCCTCCAACAAAATACATGGAATCTCCCTCTGAACTAGTTTTACAGGAAAATCTTAGGATCATAAGAAGAAGAATGCTCAAAATTTTATAGGAAAAGACCTTACTTCACAGAAGGCTAAATCCTAGGACACAGAACTTCAGAGAAGGAAGGTATCGCAACAGGTCTCTGATCTACACTTAATCAAGAATTCCCTCTATCTCCTACCTAACAAGTAGTCATCTAGCCTTAAATAAAGTCATGTAATGAGGGAAGACTTGCCCCTGCTGGAAATAGTTCCTTTTCCTTTGCGATAACTTTGATTCATAAAAAGAAAAAAATAAAAAGTTGTATTTATACAGTCCTTTAAATTTTGCAAGGCACTTTGTAAATACCTCATTTAATTCCCACAACAGCCATAAGGGCAATTATTATCTCCATTTTACAGATGTGGAAACTAAATCTGATAATTTCAATGTCTTGTATACTGCCCCACAGCTAGTCAATGTCAGAGGCCATATTTGAACTTAAGACTTTCTAACTCCAAGATTCTATCCACCGCACCATCTAGCTGTGGATAAGACTTTTTTTTTTCTTTCATCAAGTAGAAGTCTGGCCTGTTGTACTTTCCCATGTTTTTGCTAATTATCCCCATTCGGGCCAAACAGAACAAATTTAGGCCCTTTTCTACAAAACAATCCTTCAAATACATAACCAGCATTATCATATCTACCCCCACCCTAAACCTTTCCTTCTCCAAATTGATCATCCCCAAATCCTTCAATTTATCAGTATATATTTTAGTTTCAATTCTCTCCACCCTGATCATCTTCCATTTAGGCATCTTCCAGATTATTTATCTCCTAAAATGTGTGGCCTAGAACTAAATCTATGCAGGATTTTACAGATACAGAAGCTTTTCTAGTCAGAGAAATAGAGATAAAATGATTTGCCCTATGTTATATACTGCTAGTGCCTGAGCTGAGACAAATGGAGGTTCAGATCTCTGAAGTCCAACTGATTGCCCTTTTCACTATTTTCTACTCTAATGCAGAGAGAGAGAGAGGGAGAGAGAGAGAGAGAGAGAGAGAGAGAGAGAGAGAGAGAGAGAGAGAGAGAGAGAGAGAGAGAGAGAGAGAGAGAGAGAAAGCTATTCCTCTGGAAAAGAGCTTTAGCATGTTTAACCAAAGCAATGAATCATGAATCTCTAATAGAATTCCAAAGAACTTCCTAATAGATACCTAGAGCTGAGAAGAATCCTTTTCTGTGTATATCAGATTTGGTTTTGCTCAATTTGTTTTAGACGATCCCTAGGATGTAACTGACATAAGGAAAAGCTGTTGTAAGAATACACTTCTACCCCCAGGTATCAAGACAGTTTTAAAGGATTTCCTATGATACTGAGAGTTGAAATGACTTGTCTTGGATCACATCTGGCAGATGTCATAAGAGGGCTTGAATCTTGCTTTGTTTTTTTTTTGTTGTTGTTGTTGTTTTTTTGTTTTGTTTTTTCTGGCTCAGAGGTCAGGGATCCCTTATTTCTTTCTTAAGGGTCAGAGCATCGTAACTGATTTGTTCATTGCAGTCCTTAGAAAGCATCAAGTCAAACATCTTAATAGTATTCTTTTGAGGTTAGATAAATGAGGGCCAGACATGGTTCGCCTCAAATCATACAAGCATCCAAGGACAGAACTTTCATTTGAAACCAGGTCATCCATTCCAACCTGTACTTTCTTTTTAATATACCATACTGTCTGAGTCCAAAGGACTCAGTCAAAAGATACATAGAGATGAATTCACTTATCAAAGGTCCCAGAACTAGCAAACAATAAAGATATTTGAACAAAGGGCTTCCTCAATCCAAAATTACAACTTAGCCAAATTCACTTCTCTATTTTATGTATCAGCATTATGCATATATATATATATAATATATAAAATATATTTTATATATATAATATATATTATATATATGAACTATATTATATATATATATGCATATTTATAGGGGTTTTTGATGGTACTACAGCTGAATATCATTTATAATAAATATGGTGGTTTGTACTATGCTAAAGTTCTCTATGCATAAAGTGTTTTTCTCTATATACTAAAACTAGAATTAATCCATTTTCTCTATAGGGATGCTTACATCTCCATAAAACTAAAATCACTCAACAATTCTATTTCATCATCTAGAAAATAACAGACTTCTATTAGATGAGAACAAAGGTTCCTTCCAACTCTAAGTATTTGTATAAAAGAAAGATAATAGTGAGAGGCAGCTGGACATAGTGCAGAAAATCCTAGATTTCAGATCAGGAAAAATGGTTTTAAATTCTCTCTCAGACAATTATGGCTATTTAAGCAAGACACTTAACCTCTCTTACTCTCACTTTCCTCATCTGTAAAATGGGGATAAGTATGACTCTGGTACTTACCTTGGAAAGGTGACATCAGGGGAAAATATAAGGTACTACACAGTGCTTAAACCACTTTATAATATCAATTATCAGTCAAATCTTCATCTCATAAAGGTAAAGACTGAATTCCATTAATTAGATAGGAACAATAACTTTTAAGAATATTGGATTTTTCCCTAAGTCTTAGTATCCCTTTAAAGAGTTCTAAATAATGTATAAAGTGCAGTTTATCCAATGTGTGTAAAATCCACTTCTTTGAAAAAAATTCTTCATTACTCTCTCTTGATTTTTTTAAAGGGAATAAGAAACTTCAAGGGTCCTACTAAAAATTTAGAAGACAAGAAGGAAGATCATCTCCCTTTCTGATGGAGATGTTCTCTAAGTTTTTGAATCCATCTTCTTCAATTTTCATTTATGAGATAAGAAAATTTAACCCATGGAGGTTGTGACAGTAAATTCTTAAGTAGAGAAAGAACTAAGTAGGATTTTAATACAGGTCTATTGGTTCAAGGTTCTTGCCACTGTACTATTGTTGTCTATTCCAAATACCAAATAGCATGCTAGAATTCTATCTAGTTAGTCTTGATCCACTCCCATTTTATTGTGATTAAGGAGAGGAGAGAAGAGGTGGAATGGAATTTCCTTTCCTTTCCCTAGAAAGCTCAAAGATTTAAAGCTACAAGAGACCTTGGAAGTAATCTATTCCCTCTACCCACTGTTATGGATGAGGATTTGTGAATATCAAGAAAAAAACAAACAATTAAGATAGTTTGGATTTAACTTTTATTATCTGAGCACAAATTGTTCAGAGAAAGAGATTTCTACATAATATGTTTACAAATAGAGACAACAAATTGGCTCAGTGGGTAGAGGGAGAGCTTGGAGTCTAAGAGTCCTGAGTTCATATGTGACCTCAGACTAATTGCGTGATGGGGGGGAGGAGGAAAGGGGAAGTCACATAATGCTGTTTGCCTCAATTTCATACTCTATAAAATGATCTAGAAAAGGAAATGACAAATCATTCTAGTATTGTTGCTGATAATATCCCAGAATGTGATCACAAAATCAGATGCAACTGAAATATCTGAAAAAGAACAAAATATTTGCTGATATATCTGTTTCCTGCCTCCAGTCTTTGCATGACTGGAATGAACCCCTTCCTCTCCCATGCCTCTAAGAAACCCTACCAGCCTTTAAAACAATATTCAGAGACCAACTTATATTAACAAACTTTTTTTCCATTTAGTATTGCTCATTTTCTTTTGAAATTATTTTGTGTAACATTGTTTATACCTCACATATATTGTTTCCGCCATCTTCTTCCTTGTCTATAATTAAATGGATTATACATCTTTTGAGGGCAGAAAATGTTTCTTTTTTTCCTCTTTTTGTCCCTTTGACCAAACACTGAGACTGGCAACAATAGCCAAGCAATTTATGATACACGAATAAGAAGGAATATTATTATGCAGTAAGAAATTATCAAAGAAATGAATTCGGACAAACATAAGAAGAGGTTTTATGATTGTTGCAGAGTGAAGAGAATGGAACCAAAGGAACAATTGATATAATAATGACAATATGGCAAAGAAAACAATTAGGAAAGTTGACCAATCACAATTCCAGAGAACTGATAGTGAACTCATACCAGTCAGCTCCACATAGGGAGTTAATGGACTAACAGTGGAGAATGAAATTTTTACTGTCATGATATGTTTTCTGTGTCGAGGTTCTTTTTTTTGGCCACAATTTCAGGCAGTCAATTATTCTTCTATTTTCTCCTTATCTGTTCCCCTATAAGATGTTTTGAATCCTCTCCTCTTTTCTCATTCTTTGTAATCTGTTTTGTTATTTCTTGGTCTCTCATAAATTCACTGGCTTCCCCTTTCCCAATTCTAATTTTTAAAGAATGATTTTCATCTTGGAGACTCTGTATCTGCTTTTCTAGTTAACTTTTTTCATAATTTCCTTATTTTTCTTGGATTAAAAAAAAATTCCTCCAAGTCTTTCATTTGACTTGTAAATTCTTCTTTGATTTCTTCTATAAATAATTTTTAAAATCTTCTATAAATAAATAAATAATTTTTAAAAATTCTTCTATAAATATAAAGCCATTTCATGATGTTCTTTAAAGTGGATGCTTTTTTTTTTTTACTTCAGTGTCCTGCTCTGAAGATGAACCCCGGTCTTCCCTATTCTCATAGTCTCTAAGGTGGGGTTCTTCTTTACCCGTTCATTTTTTTAAAAAAATTTTAATGAGGTATCAGTGTAAGCACCGATAATGGTAGGGTGCAGGGATAGTGTCTTTAGCTTCCCTTCTGCTCTGATGTGGAAGCTGAAACCAAAAACTCCACCCTTCTTTAGTGCCCTTGACCTCCCTCCCCTTCCCCTCTGTACTCCCAGTGTGCTAGTTCCTTCTCCCCCAGGGCTGCGTCTAAGCAGCACAGCTGGGCCTAGTCTTCCTGATTAGCTGTTTCTCTCAGTCTCCCCCACTCAGCCCCATTCCCATAACAGTCAGGGAGGTGAAAGTCTTTGTGATTCCTACTGAGGTTGCTGCCACCCCAACTAGCCTTAGGGCTCCCCACGTGGCGATTTTGGGGAGCTAGCCCAGAGCTGTTTGCACTTGAGACAGTTTAATCCTCAGCCGGGGTCTTCCCATCTTCAGTTCTTCAGATCTTCTCCAGTAGTGTCAGTAGGGCCCCAAGTCTTCTGCAGTTTTCACTAATCCATGTTAATCCTGAGGCACACATTTGTTCTTTTGGTGGGGGAAATCCAGAAAGCTTGAAATTTACCAACTGACTCCAATGTCTTCCCAGAATCCTCCCCGTTTTCTGTTTCTTCTTAAATCATTGGTTGAGCAACTAAAGTAATGGGAAGGAAAGAGAGCAAACCTGGGGAAAAAAATCAAATTGAATTAAAAAAAAAAAAAGAGGGGGGAAATGAAAGAAAAGTACTAACAGAATTTTGCATTGCCCTTTATAAAGGCTTGTAAAACTAGGGGCAGCCTCGTGAGATCTCTCATTGTAGAGAAATTTCATACGGAAAAGTTTACTCCTAGTCCAACTGAGGAGGTGGATCAGGAGGTGTGCCCGCCAGCGCCCCGATTTGCAGCTACAGGCGCCCCGGGCCTGTACAACAGGTGGGTTAGCCGTTTGCAGGTAAAGGCAATCCGTGTCTGGATAGCAGGCAGGATAGCGGTAGGTGTAGCCGCCTCTCCCGCGCCCCCGTTTGCAGCTTTGCAGACATCCTGTGCCCTCACAAATGGCTGTGTCAGAAGGCGTGGCCGCCTCGCCCCGTCTCCTGGTTTGCAACCCTGCGCCCCCTTTTACAGATACAGGCCCTCCTTGTCCGGATAGCAGTCAGGGTCGGCAGTACGACTGCCCGGGTTCCCCTTTGCAGAACCCCATGTCTGGACAGCAGGCCGTGGTTGAGAGGCGGGCCCCGCGTACCCATTTGCTGGGACAGGTCAGGAGGAAGGCCTGCCTCGCCCTCACCCGGGATTGCAGGTAAGGCACCTCGTGCATTTGCCTCGGGCCTCCTGCCCCCGGGGGCTGTACAGGCAGTAGGATTTGTGTACTTTCAGTACGTGGATATATGATGTACAAGTACTGATACCTGTCTCTACCACACATGGTCTTGGAGTTATTGTGTACGTCTCACATGCACCTCCATATTGGTGCAGACGTGGGATGCTTTAGGAAAATCCCTTCGGTGGCTGATGGGAGGACGGATGAGAGTGGGGAGAGTTTTGAAGCAGATAAACCCCCTAGCAGGCTATTGCAGTAGTCCTGCCATGAAGTGATAGGGCCTTTAGCAGGGAGGCAGAAATATCAAAGAGGAGGAGTTAAGTTCAAGATAGAGTTGGGGGGTGGGAGGGTTGACAATAGGGAACAGTGAAGTATATTGACAGCCCCCCCCTTCCCGACTGAGGGAATGGTGCTGCCTACAGTATTAATCAGGACATTTTGAAAGGGGAGAGTTTAAAGGGAAAGGTAATGAATTCATTTTGGAACATGTTGACTTTTGGACAGCTACAGGACATCTAGCTTAGATTATCTACTAAGTAATTAGAGATAGAAGTCCAAAACTCAGAAGGGAAGGAAGTTTTGAATAAATAGATCTGAGAATCATAAGCACAAAGATGATAAATGAAACTGTGAGAACTGATGAGTTGGCCAAGTGAAACAATATAGAGAAAGAAAAGAAACCCTGCTGGACAAACTAGTGATCAAATGGAATATTACTGAGCCGTAAAAACTGAACAAGAGGAATCCATGTAAACAGGAGGACGTTTGTAATGAACGGATGCTGAACAAAGAAATGATAACTATGAGAGCCACAATGCTTCAGTAACATAATGAAAAAAGGCCTAAAGGGAGCTAAATGGATGTGAAATGCAATGACCAATTATGATTCCTGAGAACAAGTGATGAAACATACTTTTTTGCCCTCAGTAGAGATGTGGAGGAATATAGGATCAGAATATTGCCTACACTATAGTCCCTTGCCTATGACTTTTACTGAACAGCTTTCCTTGAAGTAACAAAGGTTTTGGTAGGGGGCAGGGGGGGGTTAGGGGGGAGGGGAAAGCAGGGAGGAGAGGGAATATCTATAGTTTATAAAACCAAAGACTTCCCTAAAACTATGTTTATAACTTAACTTTTAGGCTGGTCTCCTTATCTCAAAATAAAAAAAAGGGGGGGGGAGATAATAATACTTCTTCTCTCTAATGAATAAGGAAGGGGATTTGTAAACATTATGTCCTTATAAAAATGAAAGCTGCTTTTGTCAGTTCCTAACAACTTGGTGCAAATTGCTTTATTGCTTTCCCTTCCCAGATACCTGTGGGCTGGTTGAGCAGGGAGATTGAGGATTGTAGGAGACAAAGAGGGGAGACATTTTTGGTCTGTTTCTTAGTTTGGCCCTGGGTCATCAATGATGGTCACAGACAGTTTTGCTTTCAGAAAGGAAGTTATAAGAATTCCAGAACTCCCATCTGTCTCCACAACTTGTGGTATTTATTTCTCCAGTCTCTGATTTTCATAAAACATTTCAGCCAATGGATTTATCTTCCAATTTCTGTCTGATCCTAATGATGTCACTCACCCATGCAGACAAAACCTCTTGCTAAAGTATCTTTACAAAGAAAGCCGAGCTCTGCTGACAGGAAGAATAGCTCATATCTCTACAACAAAAGCGCTTTCTTCACAACAGGACATATTCAGGATATAATCTATGAGCCAGAAGGTAGTCATCTTGTCTAGTGTTTTTTATCTCAAATAAAAATAAGGCCCCTAAGCCATGCAAAAGGATTCCTGTGGATCACATATTGACTTAGAAAATCACATATTAAAATATTACCTATGATTTATTGCATTTCATTTATTTTGTTAAATACTTCCCAATGACCTTTTAATCGGGTTTGCAATTGAGAGTGTTGAGATAATCATGCTCTCCATGGGATATATTTTTGGAACTATGTATCCTTGAAGAAAAATCTCATCAATCACAAAACAAATAAGTAGCCATCAAGTCTTCATCTAAAAGCATTCAGGAAGGCAGACTCTTGAGAATTTTTGAACTGGGGATGGCACGGCCAGAATTATACTTTAGATTGTTTTAGCAGCTCTAGGGATTTTACATTTAAGAAGGATGAGCATGGAAGTTCAAATAGGAGGATATTACAATCGTCTGAGTGAACGATATTGAAGATCTAAATTGTGATGGCATGAGAAGACAAGAAGTGATTGATGAAAAAAAGGTTTGGGGGGTAAAATCAATAAGACTTAGTGAATGAGTGAATATGTAAGGTTAAGGATAAACCCAAGATTGGACTATTGAAAGAATATGGTGGATACAACACAGAAAAGTTTAGAAAAGGGTCAGATTGAAGGTGAAAAGTAGACAAGCTTTATTTTATCTATGTTGAATATGAGATAGAATCCCCAGATGAAAAGGAATTATGATGCAAGACTAGATCTCAAGAGGGTTTAATATATAGAATTATCAATCATCCTCATAAATATGATCATTGAACCCAGGAGAATCAATGCTCATTGACAGAGTGTTGCACACAATAACTGAGACAGTATTGAGAGAAAAGAGAAAAGATCTCACATCTGCAAAAATGTTTATAGCAGCTCTTTTTGTGGTAGCAAAGAATTGGAAAAGAAGTAGATGCCCATCGATTGGGGAATGGCTGAACAAGCTGTGGTACATGAAAGTAAAGGAATGTTATTGCCCTATAAATAGGAACAAGTGGATTTTCGAAAGACCTGAAAAGATTTACATGAACTGATGCTGGGTGAAACAAGCAGAACCAGGAATACATTGTACATAATTAACAGCTAGAATGTGCAATGATCAACGATGAAAGATTTGGTTCTTCTCAACAGTTCGGTGATACTAAGTAATCCCAATAGATTTTGGACAGGAAACACCATCTACATCTAGAAAAAGAGCTAAGGAGACTGGATGTAAAATAACATATGCTATGTTCACTTCTTTTTTCTGTTTTTTTTTCCCTCTCTCCCATGATTTTTCCCTTTTGCTCTGATTTTTCTCTCCTAATATGATTCATAAAGCAATGTGTGTTAAAAATAAATAAACTTACTACAATAAAAAATAAATTTAAAGAAAAGAAAAGAGATCCTAGGATAGTGCCTAGTGTATTCAGAAAAGTGGCCATGCTGCTTAGGGAAGGAAGAAAGCTTTTAGCTCTTTCAGAGATCACTGGGGAAGTACCATCAACATCATCTGCCACCTAACTGCCAGTGATGGGCAGGCAATCTTAAAAATTGCAGGGAACAACAGTCCTTCAAAAGAACAGAAGTCCTGTGTCCAGCTTGACTTTTAAAGTCAGAGTACATTTTTAAAAAAAGAAAAACTTTAAGGACATAGAACCCGGCAATTTCTTCTGCAGTTCTTACAGCCATACTTACTGAATATTTATAAAAGAATATCCTCACAAGCACAGACCTTAGCATTATTAAGTGGAAATATCAGGAATTTATAAGGTTCTATCAGTAGAAATAAGTCAAGAAGATATATTACCATTTGCTTTGCAGCTGGACCCTTAAAAGCACATGGTCAACTTGCAACTGAAATCTCATCTTTGTTAACTTCCCCTAGTCAGAATGTGAACTTCTCAAGTGCAGTTTCTATTTGTATCCTCAACTCTTAGCACATAGTTATTGCTCAATAAATATTTTTTCATTCATTCTTTTGCTCATTCATAGTGGTTTGTAAATTTAATGCCAGTGTTCATCTAATGTTCTATGACTGGGCGTCAGAGGATACTATAATCTCCAAGGAATTAAAGTTGAGCATCAATCAGGGAGCAGTAGAGAAGCAAGCACGTGGTGAGCTGAATGAGGTGCAACACACATAAACATGCTCTTATGAAGAAGTGTTATAAAGATATCATTAATTAAATACACGATACCAAAAATAGACTGTGCTGATTATGTAATAAGGCAAGGAATAATGGATGGACTGCCTGTATGTACCATTGTTACCCCTGGAATAGTAAAAGAACTTGAGAAAGGCTGCCAACATGTTGGATGAATCCCCTGCAGTAAACCCATGGGAAAACATGGACCAAAATTAAGAAAGAGAGATGTGGATAGACTGTGATCTGCCGTGGTGGAGGGAATTGCATTACATCACAGATTGACCTGAATATTTACGTATTGAGCAAAATTGCAATTGTTCTATGGCAGAGGTGTCAAAGTTTAGAGGCCCAGGCCCATATGAACCAGATTAAAATGTAATTGGGAAACACTTAACAAAGTAAATGAAAATATAACATAAAAAAGCTTTCTCTATTCCAAATATCATTTCTACCTTCTCCCCACATTAGCATTGAGCATGCTTCTAAGCTCTTTAAAGTATATATATAAAGTATATAAAAATATAAAGTATTTAAAGTATATAAAGCTAAATAATGAAGTAGCTAGAGCACTGAGATGGAACTAGTAAGACAAGTCCAAACCAGCTTCATATACCTACCAGCTGTGATGCTGGACAAGTCACTTAGCTTCTGTGCATTTCAGTTTCCTTAGTTGTAAAATCAGAATAAAAATAGCATCTGCTTCCCAGGATTATTATGAAGATCAAATGAATTAATATGTGTAAAGGACTAGCAAAGGGCTTACCTGACACTTAAAAGATGCTTAATAAATGCTTATTTCCTTCCCTCTAAATTATACATATACATATATATTATGAGATTTTCTTGGCCCTTTCCCAGTCCTGCTTGATCTTCGTGCCTTCTCGCTGAGATTATTCCCAATTTGTCCTCTACATATCTTGCATGTTGTTTACATGTTGTCTCAAAAGACTGTAAGTTCCTGGAGATAAGGATCTGTTTTTTGCCTTTCTTTGTATCCATAGTAATTAACATAGTGCCTGGTGTTTCTAACTGACTTGATTTGTCTCAGTTCTCCTTTCTTCCCATGCCTATACTCACTATCTTGTTTTGCAGGATATTAATTTATACCAATATATGTACCTGGTGGTTTCCCTGAAACAATATAGGATTCTTGAGCATTCCATTTTTGTCTTTTGATCCACTTCCTCCTCCTGGCAAAGTGCCTAGAAGCTGCCTAATAAGCACTAATTATTTAATTGATCTCTTAAGGGGGGCAGCATAGTATAGTATAGTAATCATGTCATCAGATGTGGTATCCAAAGATTGGGTTTTCTAATGCTGCTTCTACTCCTTTCTAGATGTGTGACTTGAGCAAATCATTTTCATTTGGGGACTCAGATTCCCCAGATGTCAAATAAGGATTTGGAGGTAGATGATCCTTAAAGTATCTCCCAGCAATCTAAATAATGATCTAAATAATGAGGCAGAGGCAGCAATAATGAAATCAAAGAGGAAATGCACCAAGTCCCTTCATAGTCCAGCTGCATCATTCAGCATTAAATAAGCTCTTGTTAGCCTTCATATTGGCAGACCCGACTATTAACAACAGAAAAATAATACTGAATAATACTGAAATGATTTTGTACCAAAATAAAGTCAACAGCATGTGGCCAGAGTCTTTTATGATCCTGAAGACGTATATACGATCCAGAAAATGAATCTTAAGGCTACAGTTCAGGATAGAAGCGTAAGGAAAGATGGCTACCAGAGCCTATATATATATATATATATATATATATATATATATATATATATATATATATATATATATATCAGGAGCACCTAAAGAAACATTCCATCTTTAACAAGAAAATAAAGAATGATGGATGGGGAGCATGAGGTGGAAGGGGGAGTACAATGTTGGTGTCTTTTTTTTTTTAAGGAAGTCAGTTGATAGCTACATATGCAGCACAGAATAATAAAGCAAATCATGATGTAAGCAAAGAATAAGATTAAGAGGAGAGCCGGAGAGTGAGAAATGGATGAAAAGCAAACAGTTTGTAGTCTGAAAGAGGAACTTCAGATTGTAGGATCCTGAAAAAGGTACAAGTCTAAGAAATGACAAAGAACCAAGTTGTGATGAGTAACTGAAATGGAGAGAGATAAAAATCACTGGAATTGAAAAAGCCAAAGACCTGTAAAGATAATGGATCCTGATGGATATATTAAAGTGAATTTTGTCTCTCAAGAATGACAGCAGAAAAAAGAATGGAGAACACATAATTAGCAAGCATGCTGGAAATTGGTCTATGGTAAGGAAAGGGAAGAAAAGGGGGTGAAGAATGTAAATGAATGGCAGAGATTTCAGAGAAGAATAACATCATGAACAAAAGAATTTCCTGATTTCACCTCTTCACTGCAAAGAATGGGAGGAAGATCTCCCTAAGGAAGATTACCAGGAAGTTTCCAGTAAGATAAGAAGAGAAAGTACTCATGGAAAAGATGGAGAATGTTGCAAAGTGGAGTTAGAATAGTTAATTTGTATATATTGATGCCAGTTTTGAAATGCATTGTTTTTCTTCTCATTTGGATCTCATATTTCCTCTATGATGTAGATAATAGTGTTATCTCCATTTAAAAAATGAGGAAATAATCTTTAGGATGAAGACTTCCTGTAAACAAGAGAAAACTTTTCAGTTCTCTGTGTTTTTTCTATCCAGGAAAACGTGACCAGAGGTCACTTATTATAACTTCCTTTTGATAGAGAATCAGAAAAAAGAACTATAAAGATTAGCAATCTGCATGGCTCTATCTTCTCTGATAAAAAGGAGACTCTGTCTTCTCTGATAAAGATGAGACCTAAATTCTCTGCTAGGCTGTGCAGAGAGAGAATGGCAGCTCATTCCCATAAATGCAGCCTGTTATGGCCCATGAGCCAACATCCAAGATATCAGTCATCTGGTGAAACAGAAATACAACAGGCCTAATCCCATTATTTAAACCCCTCTTCTATGAGTTCCACACATTATGTCATTTGTTGGCTGTTGAATCAATTAACAAAACACAACTGTGCAGCCACATTGACCTTGGTTCATTTGGAAGAACCCTAGACAATAAGTATTTCCAAGTTTTTTCTAGTTAACAATTAATTGTGACTCTTTCAGACACCCCCCCCCCCAGATATTGTGAGGGGCAGAAAAAGAAATCAAGGTTTCCTTACTTTAAAAACCCAACACCCCAAATCAGGTTCTAGTGATGGAGTCTTCCCTTTCCTACGAACCTAAAGCTAATCTAATCACTCTTGAATGTGCAATCTTTACCCTGTCCCATCTTGATGAAGATGCAAATAAAAATCAGTCATTCACACTGCTTGCAAAACTTTAGCACTTTTGCTATAAACAGTTACTGATTTATCAGTTATATGTTGAAACTATTTTCAAAGCAGTTTATCTTTGTGAGTTGGAGACCGTGACTGGCTTGGGAATTCTCTATAGGACACAAAATGTTTCTGGATTATTGAAATGATCAACCTCTCATCGCAGATTTCTGACACTGCCAAATTAAAACAATGTTTTGTTTTGTTTTGTTTTTTAATGAAAGAAATAGGGAACTAAATGGAAAATAAAGCAACAGAAAAAATAAAAACAGAGAGTATGTTAGAAATATTCAAAAGTAATGGAACAAACTCAAAGCCCTAGAAAGAAAGCTTTAAAACATTAGGCAGAGTCAGTTATAACTGAGTATGAGTCTTTGATTTTCAAGTAAATAGATTATTTCTTAACATTTTGCAAAGAACCATAGATCTTACGATAGAGAGCCAGACCTTGGTACAATCATGACTACATTTTGTTGAGTAAACCACTAATTTCAGTTTTCGAGACCTTGACTTTTTCATTTATAAGAAGAGGAGAGGGGAGATTTAAAACTTGTTTTTTCTAGTTAGCCCAAAATGAACAATGTCTGTTGCAATATCGACTGGTGCCTGAAAATTACTAAATATACTTCTTAGACTAAGATTTAAACTAATCCTTTTTAGCCTTGTGGAACTTTTGGCAGATTGATGAAACTTATGGAACTCCATTACAGAATATTTTTATAAGCATGAAATGAAATACATAGAATTACAAAAGAAACCAATTATATTCAAATAGTTATCAAAATGTATTTTTAAAAGAGAAAAATGCAAGCTCATGAACTCCAGGTTACAAACCTTTTGATGCTCTTATCTGAATGAAATACATATTTATTAGGCATATAATATATGCAAAACATCTTGCTTAGAAGCTGGGGATATGAATAGAAAAGTAAGATATCTCTACTCGAAAAGAACTCACATTTGAATGGAAGATGTGAAAGAGGGAAAAGAGAGAAGAAATATAGAAGATTTCATCCAAAGTCCAATGGGAAAGCCCCATAATTCTTAGCATAAACAGCAAAATAGCTGGCAATACAACTTTTATGTCATTTCTATTACATTTCCATCATATAAGTTTCTAGTGCTGAATTATTTTATATTTTTAAGAAATTTCATGGCAAGTACAATTTTTTCTATGTCTTTGTCTATTCCTGAAGGACCCATGAAAACAAGTGACAGGCTGCATCTCTTGGAAGGTTGTTTTCCAGGATGATGATTATAACAGGTGGTGGGGAAGATGAGCTGTGATCTAGGGTAAACTGATTCTTGGGTTTATCTAACCATCAGGGGCAAATGATTATCAGTTGATTATAGTTTTCTTCTCTACAGTGATTTTTGTTCTCAACAAGGGCTCCAGAGCTTGGGATGAAAGGACTACCCATAAACTTAAAGATAGTGCTATTCAGAAAGTCTTTGGGTTTAAAATCCTGATGTGTGTATGTGTGATATATGTATGTGTTTATGGATGTATGTATATATGTCTATATGTTTATGTATTTGTGTTTGTATATACCCAAAAGAACAAAAGACTTCAGCTGTAAAACAGCAGAGTCAACTACTAAAAGGATTGCTTTATTCTGATTACCACTTAATAAGCTTCCTCACTCCTTAGTCACAAAATGGATCTTCATGCAAACAATATCATAAATAGATCTCATTCTTATTTGCCCATAGGCAATTTTTCCTTTCCAGATTCCTTCTGAATGCATTTTTCACCTCCTTGTTCCTCAAGCTATAGATAAGGGGATTCAACATGGGGATCACTGCTGTGTAGAACACAGATACCACTTTGTTAAGGTCCAGGGAGAAGCTCGCACTGGGCCTCACGTAGATGAAGAAGAGGGTCCCATACATGATGCTGACAGTAGTCAGGTGTGAGGAGCAAGTGGAGAAAGCCTTGGACCTACCTTCAGCAGAGCGGATCCTCAGGATGGCCATGAGGATGTAAATGTAGGAAATAAGAATGGTCAGGCCACTGAAGACTCCCACAGCTCCAGCCATGATGAAAAGGATTAATTTATTGAGATGGGTATCAGCACATGCAAGAGAGAGCAAGGGTGAGATATCACAAAAGAAATGGTTGATGACATTCTGACCACAGAAGGGCAAGTGGAAAGTTAAGACCGTATGTGTCATAGAACTTAGGAGACCAATGGCATAAGGTCCAACCACCAGATGTACACAGACACTCTGGGACATGACAACTGTGTAGAGCAATGGGTTACAGATTGCCATGTACCGATCATATGCCATTGCAGCCAAAAGGAAACATTCAGTGGCCACAAAGAGCCCAAAAAACCACATCTGGGCTGAGCAGGCCAGAAAAGAGATGCTTTTCTTCTCCATAAAGAAGTCAATCAACATCTTTGGGGCAATAGTAGAAGAAGAGCAGAAATCCACAAAGGATAAATGACTGAGAAAAAAGTACATGGGGGTGTGAAGCTGGGAGTCTATCCATATCAGAATGATCATTCCCAGGTTCCCAAAGGCAGTGATGAGATAGAAAAACAGAAACATAAGAAAAAGGAGAACCTGTTGCTGGAGATGCTCTGTAAATCCCACAAAAAAGAATTCAGTCACCATAGTTTGATTCTTAGTTTCCATTATCTGCTAAAATCTGATAAAAGAAAGAGAAAAACTATTTTTATTACCAAATTTTCTAGAAGAGTCTGCTTCTCTCTTCTGCCTCTTTGAAACCCTAGCTTCCTTCAAAGAGCACTGTCAGTGCTTTCTCCTTCATGAAATTATCTTTATAAGAATTTTTCTTGTTTTTCATGGGGGACAGTAAGAGGGAATAATAACATTGATGCCAAAAAAAAAGAAAGAAAAATAAAGAGAAATAATAGACTATTTTTAAAGTATTCCAGGGAATGGGGAACAAAATTTGGTTGGAATCCCAGATGAAGAAGTTAGTTATGAAATAATAGGTTGGATTTTTTTTAATTATAAGGCATATGTGTTTTAAGAAACCAGGATGGTTTTATCAATTATTTACTTTGCATATAGAATGCTCATTTTTGTGTCAAGTTGGAATTTTTAAGATAACTTAAAACAGTAAAAGAAGATTCCATGCAATATGCAATAGTCTTTATTTTGCAGGACTCATTTTTCATCTGTATGGAAAAGTAGCCTTCTGTAATTATAACTCACTCATTTTCCTTATCCATTCTCATCCCAGGCAATTTATAAGTATGTTTAATTATTTCCTCATTAGTTATTAAATTGAAGGCTCTCTCATTAATCAATTACTTTTGTTTAAATAAGTGTAATTTATTAAATAATATTTAAATACACTGAATAAATCTCTTTCCCACAATTTTTTTCACTTCTCATTCTCTCTGCATATGTTTCTCTTTCTGTCTATCTCCATATGTTTCATATATATATGTAATATATATACTTACACACAGACAATATATATTTGTATATATGCATTTAAAAGTGTGAAGCACCCTAATTTTCATGATTTTAGCAAATTATAATCTGTGTAATTTATGTAGAAACTAACAGATAACAAAATAGTAATATAAATAACTGTTTTTAATTAAAATGCTTTGAGAAGGCAAAGCCATACTATTGCTAATTTTTCCTTAATTTCAGAAATGGAGAGCTCCCTCCATTTTGGTTCTCAGGATACCAATGAAATATCTCTTTTGACCTCTAGGTGGCCCTGTGGATAGTTTAAATGTGAGCTTGAAAATGGACCCTCACTGTTTAGGTGCTCTTGTGCAAGTTATTTAATAACCTCAATCTGTATCAATTTCCTAATCTATAAAATGGAGCTAATAGTATCTTCCTTGAAAATTTGCAGTGGTGATGAAATGAGATCGTATTTATAAAGCACTTTGCAAATTTTAAGGCATTATATAAATGCTACTTCTTCTTAGTAGTAATAGCATCAAGAATTTTCTTTATATTCCTAAACAAGAGACAGGTTAAAATCAGGTCTCACAGGAAATATTCTATCAGTCCTTGTGTCAGTCATCTCACTGTCTCTTTACACTTATTAAAATAAAATACTTTTCAGAATGATGGTTAAACCCTCAGTCTCCTCACAGAATCCTAAAGAATAAAACTTAAATCATAATTGTTCATTGGGAACAATTTAGCCTCCTAAAGATAGTTAACAGGAGGTTTATTCTCTGTGTAAATAGTTATAGGAAAATTGGATCCCCATTATTACCAAGCAAACTTCTCCAGATTGAGAACCTTTAAGAAACCCAATTCATTCTTTCTTTGTACACCCATGACCAAGTAGAATATTTTTTTTTAATCTGCTGAAACTTAATTAATATTTATAGGACATTAACTGAATAAATCAGTTACTAATATAAGCTGTTTTAGGTCATAAAGTAACCTTATATGCTTTGATTTTTGTTCTTTTTTTCCCATTTCTAACTTTTTTTGATAAAGATTTCATAGATGTTTCAGGTGAAGAGTTCAGTTGAACTGGGAAGGTATATAGTAGTATTTCTATGTATGTATGGAATAGTGCTCTCTTTTCCCCAGTCATCCTTGTTACTATTTCCTTCCACTAGGGTAGTTAGAGGTACCCAATAATAGAAAAATCCTAAAATCCTAATCTTATGTCAGACAAAGAGCAAGATTTTCCTAGAATGTAAAAGGAATAGGGTGAGCAATGGGCAGTGAAGGGTAGTAGGAAGATCACAGATTCTAAAATGACCTGGAAGTCCCAGAGTTCTATGTTCCTTTTTATGACTCTCTTTTGAGATTCTCTTATTTTTCTTTCTATTTTCCTTTTTTTAATTATACCTTAAAAAGAATGGAAATTTACTATTGATATTAAGCTTGTCTTCAGTTCTAGGACTGACTGCATCCTTAGGAAAAGAAAGTCATCAACTCAGTGGTGTGGATGGAGGAGTAGCTTAAGTTCCCACTGTCTTAAACTTAGGTCAAGTTGGAATTTTTAAGATAACTTAAAACAGTAAAAGAAGATTCCATGCAATATGCAAAATGCCTGGGATATAATTATTAAAAATAAAGATGGTATAGTAGACAGATCACTGATATCAGAATGAGAAAAGAAGAAGAATAAAGAAGGAGGAGGAGGACTTAATGTCTTCTTCAGTGTATATCCATCTTATAAGTCCTGATATAGATTACATTCTTGTTGAGTGATGATTTTACTCATAATTATTTACTTTTACTTCCCTAGAACAATATTTTCATCATTTCAAGCTCTTAATAAATATTTCATGGAGTAAATATTTCAAGAATCTTGACTGAGAGCTCTCAAACCTTCTCATTTTGTTTAAAAAAAAAACACTTCTCAGATGTCTAGTATGAGCAGAACTGCCATTATAAAATTGCAGAAAGATATCTAGTTTTAGAGTCAAAAAATCTGGGTCAAGTCCAAGAATTTGTACTTATTGACTACAGCGTCATGACAAAGTTATTTAACAGCCCAATTGTTTAGGGACTGGATGAACAAGCTATGGTGTGCGTGATTGAAAAAGAATGGCATGAAAAAAAAAAAAAAACAACCAGGAAATCTTATATGAATTGGGGCAAAGCAAAGAAACCATAATCAGGAAAAATAATAAGCCCAATAACATACATGAAAACTTTACTGAAAGGCCAGAAAACTCAGTGCAGTGTTGAATATTGGTTTTAGAGAACTGATCAATCGATCAATAAAATCGATTTATTAAGATTTATTAAGAATTGACATTGTACTGAATGTTGGGGCTAAAAAGTATGGTGCACAAAAATTTATATTCCAGTACATATAAAATTATGAACAAAATTAATTCAAAATCACTTAATCCAGGGTGGTACTAAAATTTGTAATTTCCAAAAAAAAAAAAATTGTAATGACAAAATAAAATTTGTAATAGGAAAAGTATGGAAAATCTTCCTATAGAAGGCAATTATGCTTGAGTTGGAGATGGAGCTAGATGATTGAATGTATTAGAAATGGAGGACTATGGGTGAAGTCTATAACATAGAACTTTCTGACACAATGTGATGGGTGAAAAGAAAAAGAAAAATATAGGGAAAAGTCTGTGCCTTTAAAAACAAAACATATCAATAAGTTGTTTTTGGAATTTCAGTTAGCCTTAGTTCCCTTATCTATACAAAAGAAACATAGATATTTCTATTATCTGTCCTATGAGGTTGTTATGAGGAGGGGATCTGGAAGTAAAATGATCTGGTAAACATTTTAGCACTATATAAAGACAAGATATAAAGATCAACTAGTAGCATTTCAGTATAAATTGCTTTATGGGCTTATGCTATTCTATTATAGGAAATGGGATGGGGGGTGGGGAGGATGACATAGAAGGAGCTGTTAAGACCCATGTAGATGATTCTGCATTTTGACCAGATTTCATCCCTGACAGTCACAGGAAATTTCTTCTTTCAGGAAGGAAATTGAAAATTGACAACTTCTCTTCAGCCCTAAGAGATGCATACTCCCTCTCTGAAGAATCTCTACTCTTCAAAGAAAAGGAATTAATATGTTTGTGTCTGTCTGGATCAATAATACCAACTTCAACAAAGTAAAAAGAGCCTTCCCTTGAATTATCTTTATTAGGAAAATCTAGTCCTAGTCTTTGGACCCATTTCTATGGCAAAATACCATTCTTCATAGCAGAGCAAATCTCTGGACACAGAAATTTAGAAAGGTAATCTCAGCAGCTATCTATTCCAATTCATACCTGAAGAAGAATTTCCTCTATTGAGTGATGGTAGAGTCCCATGTCATTTTTTTCCAAATCCTCTTCTCTTTTCTCATTAAAAATAGAACTAGGCAGTAGTAGTTTTTGTGATCTCTGTGGGAAAAAATACTACATTTATACCCACTCATTCATCTATTTGTGAAAAACAGAAAAAAAAAATTGTAGGACACTTCTGTATGATTTTCATTTGTGTTTTGTTCATTGTTTTGTGGTCATTATTTTTGAAATGTCTGTTGTGTTTATGTGCATATCATGGAGAAAGATCAAAATAACAATCTTCTGCTACTTCCTAGCCCATTTAGATCCTGAGTTTGATTGTTCTCATATGTCAATGAGTATAATCTATGGAAGAAGATATTAGTAAACAGGAAGTTTCTCTGACACTAAAACATTAGAATTTGCCTTACATGGGGGATCCATGTGCCTGAGCTCTTGATCGTAATGGCTATATACTCTGGTTTTATTATTCAGACTTTTCAAAAGAAAATCACCTTTAATGGATTTCTTTGTAATGTAATAATAGCAGTGGAACCTTAAAGTGCTGTGATAGGGGTTAGCTTTTTGTTTTTGCTTTTTAATTAAATGGAGAATCATTTACAAAAAGCCATTGTCAACAACTGAAAGAATCCCACATATTGTAAATATCCATTAACCATTCTAAATGAAGAAAATTTTGGTTTTGCTATGTACACAGGCCCTTCTGAGGGTTTTGTGTATAGCAATTAAAGGTACGTTATTTGTCAGTAGCCATTCTTACAGTAATTTAAAACCAAATTTTTTTAAGTGTTGTTATTGTCAGAGTGTTTTTTGTTCTTTTCTTTTTAATATATATCAAATCAATTCGTCACTGTTTGAAGCTTTGAAAATCTGCAGTCTTTGCCAAGGTATTTCTTAATTTAAAAAAGCATAACTTTGTAAATATATTTGTAATATTATATATACTTAATGAAATATGTTAAGTTGTTAAAAAAGAATTTCCCCTATCTTATTCTCATTTTACAAATGAGGAAACTGAGTCAGAGAGGTTAATAATTTGTCCAGAGTCATTCAACTCATTTCTGAAACCACAATGGCTCTCTGAACTTCCTGATTCCAAATCCATCCATACAAATACTCACTTTTGCTAGTTCTCCCCTCTAAAACCAAAAAGAACAAATGTAATCTCTCTCCCACTTAAAAGCCTTTCAAGCTCATGAAAAATATCATCATACCCACTCTCAAAATCTTCTCTTCTCCACATTGGATATCCCCAGTTCCATCAATTGATTAGTTTATGTCTCAGATGTTCTCATCATTCTCCATTTGGATTTCTCATACATACATACATACATGAATGTACACAGTCCCAGTTCTTTCTATGGAAAAGAACCTTCAAGTATTAAACAACAGCAATAAATATCTAATGGTAAAAATCCAGAGATAAGTTCTTCATAGACTTACAGGGCTAGGAAGAAATATTTTGTGTATGGGTCAAATAAGAATTATTTGTTTTAGATAAGACTTTTGATATCACAGGAATTGGGGGAAATTACTTTATCAATAAATATCAGGCAATTTCAGAGTTTTACCTGGTACCACTGCATGGTAAAGTGACTTGTCTGGTGTCATACAATTTATAGATAAGAGAGCAGGGATTTGAATCCTGTTGGGTTGTTCTGGTTCAAAGACCAGCTTTCTTTTCTCTTCTCTATGTAATGTTAATTCTCTTCTAAGAGTCAGAGTATCATAATTATTTTGTAATTTTCACACCATATTCTTCAAACTAAACTCAAAGCCAAAACAAAAAGCCAGAATTCAGTCAAGTAAGACATTTAAATTAAAAAAATGCCAAATTTATGAATCTTTTCAAAAGAAATTCCAACATGACCATGAATCTAAGCCTATTCAGAATTTGGGGGGTTTTTTGTCTAGAAAATAATAGATATATTAGTTTAAAAATAAGGTTTTTCCAGCTCTAAGTATCTAGAAGAAATCACAAAGTTAGAAACAATCTGAAATATCACAAAGAGTCCAGAATTTGAGTGAGGAAAAAATTTAGATTTTGCCTTCTACAAGTCAATTAGCTTCTCTCAGCCTCACTTTACTCATCTGTAAAACAGAGATAAGTATGCATGTAGCACTTACCTTTCAGGGTTGACTTCAGCAAAAAAATGTAAAGCACTTAAAGTTTAAAGCTCCATTTAAATATCAATTATTAATCTTATCAGACAAGGCTATTCTTTGGTGTCATGAAGGCATAGATGCTATTCCATTAGCTGGATAGAAGCGGTTGCTTTTAAGAATACTGGGTATTAGACTGAAGTATATTTCTTTCTTTCTTTTTTATTTGAGTCTTCTTGTACAAAGTAAATTACATGGAAATGTTTTACAAGTTTTCACATGTATAACCTACATCAGATTGTTCAATGTTTCAGAGAAAGGAGAGGAGAGAGAGGAAGGAAGTGATAGAATTTGGATTTCAATTTTTTAAAAAATTGCTTTAACATGTAATTGCAGAAAATAACTTTTTAAAAAGAATATTGGATATTGTTTTGGCTTCTGATTTAATGAGCTTTATAATGTATAAAGTGTAGTTTATGGAATCCCCCTCTTTGAAGGACTTTATTACTCTGCTTTGACTTTTTCAAAGGGAATAAGAGAATTCAAGAGTACCTGCTCAAAGCCTAGAAGACAAGGAGGAAGATCATCTCTCTGCCTCTTGGGGCCCCCTCTAAGTATCAGAGTTTCCTATTAATTACATGGAGAAATTGGACTCTTTATCTTTTCCTAAGAAAATCTAGGGCAATATAATGAAAATAAACTTAAAGCATTGGGATTTTGTTGGTTAGAAGCCAGTTCCCTGGTGGACTCCTAACCTCTGGAGCTTTATCCAGTGGAGAAGGAAATAAAATAATCTTGGCAGAATTTGAGTCCAAAATCAACACACAAAGGGGTACTCCAACAGTGGAAAACTTTGACTTGGTAACATGGGATTTAAAGCTATAAAGAAATTTAAAAGTCATTTAGGTTTTTAGAAGTGGAAATGGAACCCAGAGAGAAAAAAAAAATCACATTCTAATAATAATTGGCATTGGAGAAAGCAGAGCTTATACATATATATATATATTATATATATATATATATATGTATGTATGTATATACACACACACACATACATACATACAATGATTGGGACATAATATGTATAATCATCATGAAAATTTGTCTCTGTTACTGAAGTCATTGCTATTACTGTTCTGCCAGTCTTCCTTCTGTTCACGACTAATTAACTTACTTTTGGGAGAAGGAATGACAGAATCATGATTTAAAGCTAGAAGTAAATTGAATCCATCTTTTCTCTTTTTTAACATATGTATATGTTATTTTTTGATAGTATTTTATTTTTCAAATACATATAAAATAATTTTCAACATTTATTTTTGTAAGACTTTGTGTTCCAGGTTTTTCTCCTTCTATCCCTTATCTGCCCCCCTCCCAAGACAGCAAACAATCTGACAAAGGTTAAATATTTGCAATTCTTTTGAACATATTTCCATATTTGTCATGTTATGCAAGAAAAATCAGACCAAAGGGGAAAAACACAAGAAAGAAAGAAAGAAAAATTGAAAACACTGTTTCAATCCACATTCAGTCTCCCTAGTTCTCTCTTTGGTTGCAGATGGTATTTTCTATCCCAAGTCTATTGGAATTTCCTTGAATCGCTGCATTGTTGAGAAGAGCCAAGTTCATCACAATTGATGATCACATCATCTTGTTGTTACTGTGTACAATGCTCACTTTACAGAATCCATCTTTTCCAGCATTTTCAGAATTTAAGAGACTTTGATAAGTCAATTGTGTGTTCAGAGAAGCAGAGTTTAATGCCAAGTCATCTGACTTCAAAGCCACGGATCTTGTCAGCGTATCATACTGCTGTCTAGTCCAAATATCAAATGACATATTATTCATCCAAATTCCTTCTCATATTATTGTGATTGACAAGGTTAGGGTTAGAGGTGGGTAAAGTGAGAGCAAGCATTTTTAATAATAGCTTTTTATTTTTCCAAATACAAGCAAAGATAGTTTTCAATATTCACCTTTGCAAAACCTCGTGTTCCAATTTTTTTCTCCCTTCTGCTCCTTCCTTTCCCCTAGTGAACAAACAATCCCCTATAGGTTAAACATGTGCAATTCTTCTAAATATATTTCCATATTTATCATGCTGTACAAGAAAACTCAGATCAAAATGGAAAAAGAAAAAGAAACGAGAGAGAGAAAAAACTAGCAAACAAACACCACTACCAAAAAAAAATGAAAATACTAAGCTTTGATGCACAGTGAGTCTCTCTGGATATACGTGGCTCTTTCCATCTCAACTCTTTTGGAATTGCCTTGAATTACCTCATTTTTGAAAAGAGGCAAGTCCATCACAGTTGATCCCAAATTTTGTTGTTGCTGTGTATAATGTTTTCCTGGTTCTACTCACTTCATTCAGCATCAGTTCATGTAAATCTTTCCAGGCTTTTCTGAAATCAGGCTGCTAATCATTTCTTATAGAACAATAATATTTCATGACACTCATAGACCATAACTTATTCAACTATTCCCCATTGCACATTTGAGTCCTTTTTTTTTTTCCTTTTTTTTTTTTTTTGATCTCTTTGGAATACTGATCCAGTAGTGGTACTGCTGGATCAAAGGGTATACACAATTTGATAGCCCTTTGGGCATAAGGGAACAAGCTCCAGGTACTATGCACTATACAGATGTTTCATTTGAGTTAGGTGTGATTCTTTTTTTACCACTGGGGAAAATGAAGCAGACAGAGGTTAGTGATTGAATCCAGGCCTGGAGTTCTTATCACTATGCCAGGAAGAAAGCATATAATTTCCTTTAGTTTTTATTGCCAAAGGAACATAGTTATATGGGAGTACATCTAGGAAATTATCCTTCATATTTTACAAAACTAGAAGACATATATTCTTCTTTGTGCTGTTACTTTAAAAATCCTTTCCATTCTTGAACTTGCTCATTAAATTGGCATAAAAAGCTGAAGCAAATCAAAACTAGCTATTGCTCTTGGGGGATATAAGCTACATTTTCAAGGCCTGTAAGTTGTTTAGGAGATTGCTTTCTTAAAAGAGTCTTCCCACAATTCATATGCATCCTCTGTGTAACAAAATAAAAGGCTGCCTTTAAGTGTGGAAGCTGTCATTCATATCCTAATCATTCAGATGAGAAAACTGAGGCAAATGATGTTAAATGACTTGACCAAGTAAACACAGTGGAGATATTGAAGGACACTATTCTTTTAGAGAGAATATATGTTGGGATATTCCCCATTGGATAGAGTTCTGGTCCTGGAGTCAGGAAGACTCATTTTTTATGAGTTTAAATGTGACCTCAGATATTTCTTAGTTGTGTGACTTTGGGCAAATCACTTAACTCTGTTTGCCTCAGTTTCCTCATCTGTCAAATGAGCTGGAGAAGAAAATGGCAAAGCACTTCAGTATCTTTGCCAAGAAAATCCCTAATGAAATGACAAAAAGTCAGACGTGGCTGAAAACAACTGAATAACAATAACATTACTTGGAAAGTACCTTTTCTGTTGAAACAGAAAATATTAATACATTTGTTGGATCAATGTTGTTTAAAAATAGTATGTATATATATATAATGGAGCCCCATTTGTGAGGGAAGAGAGAAATTTGAGATTAGAGCTATGTGTCCAGTTGTTCATCTGTGTTCTTCCCCCAGGGTATGCTCCACCATTTTGTAGCAAAGATTCACTAAGAATGAAATGAAAATTAGTTTTTCTTTGTGTGGAGGAAAAAAAAAACATTATATATGTACAAATAGCAAATAAGCTAACTCACCAGAGAGGGAAAAGGAAGAAAGAATAGGAAGATGTATTTCCTGCTCCCAGAGCAGTCATACATTCTGTCCAGGCTGCTGCTCACTTCTTAAGTAGGTCAGGGAGCTAGAAAAATATCCAGCTGCTCATGGTCATGTTCAGATGAGAGTAGCAGAATCTTCCCTTACAATAGACAATTAACCTTTGCAGGTTTGTTTTTAGAGTTTCAAAGTTCCCTAGCTTCCCTGTTTCCATGCAACTTTTACTTCTCATGACTCTTTAATCCCTCCTTTCAGCTGAGAAAACTGCACTTCCCTTCAGTTTCCTTGCCAATAAGGGTCTACATTTCTCCCTGGGGTTTGGAATTTTGCACTCCCTTGCAAAATCTGTTGTAACACACCTGATATCTGAAATTAGGAAGCATAGCATTAAATTGCATATAAGCACTTAACAGAGCAAGGATAAATAATGCTGTTTCCCAGATAATTGGATTCACCAAAAATATACTTCAATAATATACATAATAGACAAGGCAAATGAAAAACAATAAATAAAAAATAATGTAATTCAGGAAACTTAAGTCAAAGCTAAATTACTTCTAATTATAATACATGTATATTATACACAGTTCATTCATATCTATATATCAAAAGCAAATATGCATAACACAAAACTATAGATGATTAACTGATAAATGTAGCCACAGTAAAGGTGTAACAATGTAAAGAAAATAATCATAAAAAGAAACGATGAGAAACAGAAGCAGAATTAATTATACAAAATTACCATATGGAACATCCTCATGAAAAACTTGCCCTTTGACATTCTACTTGATTTGTTACTTTATTAATTCTTACTCCAGATTAAAGAGCGATGAAGCAGTGGAAGCTTATCTTTCTTATTTTGATTAATAGAAATATATAATCAGTCTCATAAATTCATCAATTAATTCTGAGTCTGCATTCTACTTTATTAACTAAACGAGAAGAGAATTCTTTCCCCCCATAACTTTAGCTCATAACTCAGTGTGGCAAACCCAGTTGTCTCATAGATTTAGTATCCGTGAAACGAAAATTTTAATGGTTTGACAGTGATACAAGCATTACTTTTGAGTATAGAATTCAGAGAGAAAGATCACAGCTGGAGTCATCTATTTCCCTCAACTGAAACTGTTGTCTTATGCTCAATTCTAGAAACAGCTCCAGTATTTAGCTCTCTTAGAATACTGGCTTAAAATTCTTCTCGATAATTTTTTTCATAATGTTACTCCACATGAAAAATGGATTGCCTCAGTTTCTTAAGGAAACTTGGCCCTTTTTTCATCCTGCATCCTCTTTGAAGAAAATTCTTAATCTGTTTCAGCAATCTTTGTATTATGATTAAACAGTCTCTCTTTAGCAATATTTCCAAGATGACTGTTAAAGCTGATGATTTTCCCATGGAATCATCACAGATAACAATTGAATGAACACTCTTTTTTCCTCTGGAAAAGGTTGGGCAAAAACTTAGTTTTCTCAAGGTAATTCACACAGTCTCCTTTTCCCATCCTGATAACTTTTCAAGAATGAGGGTTAAATTTTAATTCTCTCAAAGATATTATATCAATTTTCAAGTCATAGCAACAATATCCACAATTTCTGTACTAGGGGTTATTGAAATTAGTATTTCATTTATTCCAGCGTTGCTATGCGCAAAGAATTATTCATGCAGTAGTCGAGCTAAACGTCATGAGGTTCAACGAAATTAACAATAATGTCTCTTTTATGATACCACCTAGGAAAAGTTCTCTATCACATGTTCCTGATTGATGTTCCCATATCCCATTTTGGGAACCTGAGGGATTAACCAGAGCTATTCCTATGAATGTGTTATGGGTCGAAACACATTCTTCCTTTATGCCTTCTTACTTCCTCTAATCCTAGCACACTTTCTAGATCAGACACTTGTGGTACAGACTTATCTATTGAAACTATTCTGAGAGTTTTCCTTTCTTTGAGATCCTTAGAATGAGAGAAACTTAGAGCTAGAAGAGACCTTAGAGATCATCTATACCAGCCACTTTATCCTACATACATGAAAAGATCAAAAAACCAAAAATGTTTTTTTTTAAATGTATTGATGTGTGGAATCATCAAATTTATTATCAGAAGTTTTCATATAGTAGAGAAAATTCCTTTTCCATTATGACTTGGTTTAAATGATCTCTGGGGTTCTTTCCCACTTTGAATCTCTGTAACTCTCTGCTCTCAAAGCTGGAAGGGAGATTTCATATTAATGTATGTTAATGAATATGCCTAATGGTCAAGAGATAATGAATTAATAAAAATGGTTTGAAGGAATTAATTAAAAAGAGTTAGGAAATAAGAGGGTAAAGTTATTGCCAAGAAGAAGATGACCAAGATTAGAAGTACTAGTCATGCTTTGAGAATGAGATAAGTAATAAATAGACCATGTTTTTCATCAGTATTTACACAATTTGGAGAGGTCTAGGCTTCTAGCAAATGGGATATCCCTCTAGGAGGCTGTATAAAAGGCCATAGATAAGAGCCACAGGAAATTGGAGATGAAGACAAAGAAATTTCCAAATGCTTCCCTGGAGGAAAAGACTCTGAATACTAAGCATATGATCCATCAAAGGATTAGGGTGTATTGATTCACCAAGAGTATTTTCTAAGATTTACAAAGACCCAATATCTTAGGATCCCACCTTTTACATGATACACATGCAAATACTTAGATACTGAAACTTATCTCCTCTAAATCTTCTCTTCCTCAGGATAAGAAATTTAAGGTTTTCCACATATATGTGTATTTATGGGTTTAGATAGATGAATATAAAAATATAAAGGGGGGGGATAAAAAGCGGAGGGTGAGGATCAGAAGAAGAGAATGAGAGAAAAGGATGGAGAGAGAGATACAGGCAGACACACAGAAAGAGAGACAGAGAGAGAGGCAGAGAGGATAGAAAGAGAAAGACAGAGGCAGAGAAAGACAGAGAGAGAACAGCATGGATATCATAAGATATTGTGAGAAGAGAAATGAATTTGGGATCAAGTGGCCACAGTTAAAATCCCTGTACTTTGGGCAAAGTGTTTCCTCTCTTCAGACCTCATTTATCCTTCTGTAAAATGACAGAGGTGGACAGGATGATTTCTAAAGTCCTTTCTGGCTTCAAGTTCTATGAGTCCCAGAATCAATGGTCATTCCCCCAAGTCAATGGAAGGAAAAGTCCTGAAGGTGGCAGCATGCTCACACAGATAGCTATTCAACTGACATTTCTGTTCTCTTGCCTTTCTTCCCAACCTTTTTCACAATACTTTAAGCTTTCTGTTTGTGATCTTAAAAAGCTGCAGAACTCAGATTGCTGTCTTATTCTGAGTCAAAACTCAGTCTAGGATCAGATCATAATCACTATATAATGAACCACCTGACAGATCATAGAATGTTAACATTGGAAGGGAAGCAACCTGCTATGATGGAAGGAAAGCAGAATCTGAAATTAAGGAACCTGGCTTTAAATTTGGCTCTACTACTTATGAATTGCACAAACTTGGACTAGTCACTGATCTTTCCTGAGCCTCAATTTTCTTAACTGTGAAATGAGAAGAGTGAATTAGAACTTATTTTCTCTCTAAAACTAAAATCTTAGGGAGTTTAACCCAACCCTCTCATTTTACATTTGAAGAAGTTAAGATCCAGAACAAAGAAGGTGACTTGCTTGAGTTCATACAGCTAGTTTCTGATGGATGGGAATTCTAATCCAGGTTTTCTGGCTTCTGCAACTCTAACCAATAGGCCATACAATCTCTGTTGCACCAGTGTGAATATACATACATAGTAGCATATAAACAAATGGCCTGCTTCTGGACCTCTAGATTCCTCTACCCAAGCCAAATAGATAACCTCAACAGAAATCCTCCCATTCCAGACTGAGCATAAAAACAGAGTCAGATTAGAAAAAGAATTCTGACTTCTCAGAGCAAAAAGTAAAGAAAAGTCTGTCAAGAGAAGAACAGTTTGGACTTTTCCTGGCAGTGGATTTTCTACAATCTTGCAATATGGCTTCTCCCAGATTGTAAGAGATGGAAGCAATGAACTTGCAGGATGGGATCCCTTGGTTCTGCTACGACCTTGAGCAAAACACCTCGCCTCTGGCTCTCAGGACTCTCTTCCATGGCCACAGTCTTTTATATTTGAAAAGGACCAAAAAGATATGATGTCAGGTCAAGGTACTGTGTGTCTGATCAAATCAATATGAGCTCAGAATCTCTACCCCATATGAAGCAAAAATAGGCCACATGAACATTTGAATTGGAATTTTTTTTAAATGTGAACATCTTACATTTCTTTTGCCCTATTGCAATTCTGTTTTGCTCATAGAACATAGCACTTTCTTAGCTGCAGGCATGCCATACTGGCAGTCCTGTGTTGATATCTCCCATGTCTCATAATTGATTTCAAAGTTGTTCAGATGGACATTGAAAAGATCCTTGTATTGCTTCTTGTGACCTCCATGTGAGTGCTTGCTTTCTGTGAGTTCTCCGTAAAAATAGTCTTTTAGGCATTGTTAGAATACACGGGAGCCACCTGACAGTGGCTGCTGGAGGTCCAATCCAGAATGGATCTCCTTGTGTGAGAGGATGATACAAGGAGAGTGAGATGCAGTTGCTATTCTCTCTCTGACCTCTCTGACTGAGAGGCCATTGTGTTGTCTGACCTCTCTCCTTTTCCCTCTGCCTCCAATTTATCTCATTCCCAGTCCACAACACCTGTGTCAGCAAAGGCTGCCTTGAAACTCTTTTAGATGCTATGATCCACAGCTGTGGAGGCTCTTGGAGAATTGACCTGCCCCTTAACAAGACATATGTTCATTTGGCATTCAAACAACATGGCCATTGGAGTTACACTCACTGCAGTAGAGTTTAAATGCTTGGCATTTCAGCACAAAAAGTGATCTCAGTGTCCAGTATGTTATTTTGCCAAGTGCTCTTCTGAATCTTTCTAAGACAATTTAAATGGAAGTGATTCAGTTTTCTGACACGGCAGTATCCAGATTTTACAGACACGCAACAATATCAGCACAACAGCTCTGTAGCCCTTCAGTTTGATAAGAAGCCTAATACCTCTTCTCTCCCATACTTTCCTTTAGAGCTTCGCAGGCACTGAGCTCACTCTGACTATATATGTGTCAATCTCTTTATCTATGAGGACATACCTGGAAAATATTCTGCCAAGGTACATCAACTTACTCAGAGTATTCAAAATTTCTCCATTTCTTATGACTGATAATTCCAAATATGGCTGATGTGGAATTGCTAGTGGACACACTCTTTTCTTGGTGTTAATTGACTGCAATCTGAAATATACAGTCAATAACTTCCACATTGATTAATGATGATCAATTGAGTATAATATGGAAGTGTTCAGTACATCTCTTTAAGATCATTTCTCATCACTAAACATTGTGGCTCATCAGCACTTAGAAATAGAGATGCACCATAGGTCTTTGGTCCATAAATAGGCTTTACATCACAAAAGCACTTTGGATTATTACAATCAGCATAAAATTAAATTTCATCCAATGTAGAATCCTGTATCATTTTAAGCTTCATTTATTTGCACTTTAGTTTTGATGGAGTTTTATGCTAACTTTTATTTTATTACATATATATAGCATTTATGCTAACTTCTTAGAGACAAATTATTCCTGTGGAGTTTTGGATTTTTGGTTGTTGTTACTGATCAATTTCTGACTTTCTCAATCGTTTTCATCAAGCTACTTTTGATATTTTCAAGTGTTCTGCCCAGATAGTAAATGTGCTGTACACCAAATCTCTGAAAGCTGCCCACTCCTTTTCTGCTCCACTGCTGCCAACCATGTGTTGACTCAGCTTTCCCTCTAAGTTAACAACAAACTGTTCACTCACAGAAAAGTGCTCTAAAACTGGTAATGTCAAATCTTTTGATAGCTGTCTTGCCTTGGGGCTGCTACTTTTGTTGAATAGGAATGATTAGCTTAGAGAGGATATTTAAGATTTCTCCAGCACTCTGCGCCTCTCTGTGTCACACATTACCTTCATCGATGATATCCTGTTAATCTCTTCTCCTTCGGATGACATGGTCTATTTAAATATCAAAGTTTTCTGCAAGAGTTCACCCACAAAGAGTGTCAGTCATGAGAAAGCCATGTGACACACAAGTCATCGATAGCAAGTGACCTTTGCTATTGCTGTTTCCAATTCTATTTCTCCCAAAGATTTCCTGCCATTTCTGATCATCTGTACCTGCTCTGGCATTATAGTGACCAAGAATCATAAGCTTGTCTTATCTTAGCACATTGGTGATGAGGGTCTTTAAATCTTCATAAAATTTTTCTTTGACCTCCTCAGGATTCGTGGAAGCACAAGCACTGATAATTATGGTGTCACATTTTCCCATAAGATGAGTTAAAATCCATCTTTACATCCGGCTTTAGATCTAAAATTTTATGAACCAGTAAATGTCTCCATGTATCAGGAGCATCAATCTTCTTTGCTGCAACTTTAAAATACATGAGTTCTCTGTTCTCTCATTAGTCAAAGTAGAGATGAGATCATAAGGTCAGAGACTAAAAGGTGGCAGAAATGTTAGAAGTTATCTAATCCAGTCCACTTATTTTATAGATGAGAAAACTGATATCCAGAGAAATTATTTGCCCAAGACCACATAGGTAGACAGTAGCACAACTAGAATTCAAACCTAAAGTGTTTTAAAACCAAGCCTGGAAAGATCCTTAGAATATTTTAAATGTGAGCTAAAAAAAAAAAAAAGAAAAAGAAAAAAACCTTAGGAACCATTTAGTCCAAGGCTCCCATTTTAAATATAAGGAAAGTGAGATGCAGACAAAGAAAATAACTTGCCTAAGGACACATCTGAGACTGTTCACTAAAAAGAGGATTTACTAAGTATTCCTTGGTTAATGAAACACTGTTTTAGTTCCACCTATTATTACCTCCAGGACCTAGTACCATGATTTATGAATCTGGATTTTTACTCAAACCTTTCTGATTCCAAAGTCAGTGCTTTTTTCACTTTGTCATCCAACTGCTTCTACATCTTTGTCCACGTATCTCTCTTAAAGTCTCTGAAACCAACTTAGAAGTCACCAATAAGAAGTCCTAACTCCCTCCATTCCCAATGTGCAGCCCAAGGCTATTTTCCCCCCAGCCAACTTGGGAAAGAGTTGGGTTACATGTGAGAAAATTTTCCCAATAGCTAGGAGAGATTCCTATTTAACCTCTGCCCTCTTCCCAAGGAATGTAATCCATTAATTGAATTCTGTCAAAAAGTCTCTTTGGTGCCACAAAATGGTAGGCAAGATAAGCTTTAGAAAGCTCTTAAAAATATAACCAAATTTCCCAGAATTGACTGGAATCCTTCAATAATTCCGTTCCCCAGATCATATTGGGTATTTGTGAGGCATTTGTGAGTCATAGAGGTCACTAATTTAATATTTCTCCCCATTTAGTAGTACTTTATTTTTTTCTAATACATGTAAAGATACTTTTCAATATTTACTTTTATAAGATCTTAATTTCCATTTTCCCCTCCCTCTCTTCCTCCTCAAGATGAAAAGCAATCTGATACATGGATAATCACATTAACAAATTTCCACACCTAATTTATTCTTGAGTAATGCTCAGTAAATATAATGCTGAGCTTAAAGTCAGGAAGATTCATCTTCATGAGTTCAAATATGACCTTAGACACATTATTTTCTATAATTTTGGATGTCACATAATTTTCTTTGCCTCAGTTTCCTCATCTGTAAATTGAGCTGGACAAGGTATATGGTAAACCAGTCCAGTATGCCAAGAAAACCTTTGTGATATGTGGCATCACAAAGAGTCAAATATGACTAAGAAGAGACTAAATAGTGCCCACTTAGGGGTCCAGGCTAATGTTGTATGTAGGCTAAATAAATAAGTCATCTACTCTGTAAGTTTTTAAGGTTACCAGAAAGAATCTGAAACCCCAAACAACCCCCACTAATTAATGTCCATAATTCTTAAGCTAAGATTTGGCTCACCTGTTAGAATGCAAGTGGTACTTTGGTCTTCATGGTCTTATTTTTGATTTTGTTTCTTTGATTGCAAAGAATAGTTTTGCACATATATGATATTTTCTCTTTCTTTAATTTCTTTTGTATATAAACCTGGTTGTAGTATTATTGCATTGAAAGAAATTAATAGGCAACTCTGGGGAATGTTCCCCAAAAATATCCCAACAAATTCACAGCTTCAACAAAAATGCATCAGTGTGCCTGTTTTCTCTCAGTCCCTCCAATATTTGTAATTTTCCTTTTTTGTCAAATTTTCCAATCCAATAAGTTTGAGGTAAAATCTCAGAATTGCTATACTTTGCATTTCTCTAATCATTAGTGATTTGGATGATTTTTTGATATACCTACAGAAAACTTGAATTTTTTTTCCTCTAAAAACTTCCTATTCATATCCTTTGACTATTTATCTACTGTGTCTGGTTGAAGAAATTATATGTAATGGAATACTATATTGCTGTAAAATTATGAAAGTTTCAGAGTAATTGTGAAGATTTGTACACATTGATGCAGAATGAAGAGAACAGGAAAAAGGAAATCACATACTCTATAACAATAACATTATAAAAATGAACAATTTTGAAAGACTGAAAAATACTTAAGTGATTAGTCTTGACTCTAGAAAACATAATGAAACATATTCTCCTCTCTTTGCAAAGAGACAATGGATTAAATGTGCAGAATGAGATATACATTTTAGACATGGCCAATAAGGAATTTGCTTTACCTGACTCTCTCTCTCTCTCTCTCTTTCTCTCTCTCTCTCTCTCTCTCTCTCTCTCTCTCTCTCTCTCTCTATCTCTCTCTCTCTCTCTCTCTCTCTCTCTCTCTGTCTCTCTCTCTGTATATATACACACACACACATATATATATATATATATATATGTGTGTGTATATATATATATATATGTATGTATGTATGTATATATAAAGGATTTTATAGTTCTTTTGGGGGACAGTGATACAGAAGTACAAGGGAGAAAAACTAAAATCCAAACTCAGTAATTGAAAAAAAAGTTTTAAAAATAATTTTAAAAAAACAATTAAAATATTTTAAAAATAAATAAATAAATAAATATCAAAATTTCCTCAGAGAATGTAGAGATTGGGTAGGGAATGTGAAGTGATTTTTTTTTCTCCTCAGAGTAAATTTTGGTATTTGAAAGAGAGATTTGGAGGATACTTGTGAACAAGAAGATAAAGGAAAAGCTAGAGTAGAGGAAGGAAAGAGAATAAGGAGACAATTGTCTTATTTTGCCAATTTCCCATTTCACATAAGTCTGTTTTTACTGGGGAAAAAAAATTAGTTTTAATTAGGTCTTCTTTCTGCATAAATAATTCTCATCTCCTGAATCCCAGTCTTTCATTACCAGCTGGACATCTCTGGAAGGCATATAAACATCTCAAACTCATAATCTCCTAAACAAAATTCAATGTCTTCATCTCAAAAGCCACTTTAGCTTGTAACATCCTTGGTTTGTCCCAGGAAATTATTATCCTCCAAGTCCTTCAGGAACATAATCTAGGAGTCATCCTCAGTTCTTCATTCAACTTTACCCACTATGTCTGACTAGTTGCCAAATCTTACTGATTCTACCTACACAGTGTCTGTCACATGCATTTTCTCCACTAGCACCACAGTCACCCTAGTTATCTCAGCCACAATCCTACATCAAGTCCTTATTACTTCTTGCCTAGATTATTACAGCAGTTTCCTAATCAATTCCCAGTATTTACCTTCCCCAATCCATCCTTTACACAGCTGCCAGAGATAATTTGTCTAATATGTCACTCACTGGTCAGCTCAGATACTTCAGTGACTGCCTGTTGCCCTGGGGTAAAATATAAGATTTAGCTCCAACCTAACAATGAATAGAGTGACAGACCTAAAGTTTAGAAGACCTAAGTTGAACTCTACCTCAGATACTATTCATTTAATAAGTCTCTTAAACCTATTTGCCTCAGTCTTCTCAGATATAAAGTGAGCTGAAAATGGAAATGGGCAAATCACTTCAATATGTTTTCCAAAAAACAAACAAACAAACAAACAAACAGAAGAACAGTGAATAATTGAACAATCTTAGTTTTTTTATCTATAAAAATAGGGATAATAATAGCATTATTATATCAAAAGATATTTTTCAAGCAATTTTTTACCATGAATTATTATATAAGTGCTATTCTTTTTATTATTTATATTAATTATTATTTAGATTTAGATTCATTTACTTTATAGTCATCAAGCATTTATTAAACTCTTACAACATACCAAACACTGTGCTAGTCATTAGAGATACAAAGAAAAGTAAAAATATCATCCCTGACCTCAAAGAAGTTCAGTTCCAAACAGAAGAGACAACCAGAAAATAATTATACAATACAATATACAATGAAAATGGAAAGATTATTTCTAATGGAAAAGACTAATGGAAGGGGATGTTGGCAGATAAAGGCATTCTACAGAAGGTAAAATTTGAGCTAAGCCAGGGGAGCTAGAAATCAGGGCTTTGATGAAGGAGAGTATTCTAGTTCCTATGGGGGACAGACAAGAAAAATATGATAGTTTTGTGTGTGAGGAATGGAAAACAGCTAATGTGGCTAGAGCATAGAATGTATGGAGGGATGTCAAGTATAGAAAGACTAGAGAGAAGAGGCCAGTTTGTGAGAAGCCTTAAATGCCAGAGGATTTTATAGTTGACCTCGGATGTAACAGGGAATCAGTGAGATTTATTGGGGAGGTGGACATGGTCTGACTAGTACTTTGGAAGCTGATGATGAATTGGAATAGGGAGAGCTTTAAGACAGGGACACTATCCATCAGCCATTTCTTTGCACAAACTTTCCCCCTTATCTAGAATTCTCTTCTTCCTCTATTTTGGGGAGTCCCTTCAAGAGTCACTCAAGTATAATTTTTAATTGTTCTCCCCTTCCTGGTTTTTATACCTCTCTGCTGCCCCTCTTACCTCACAGTTTTTACTTGGTATATATTTTGAATTTAATTATATAACCTAAACCCAAGTAGAATGTGGGCCTTTCCTATGTTGTAGATGAGGGGAAAGAAGCTGCATCAAGAAAAGAGTTGTCATATTTCAAACCATCCCTTAGTGGCAAAATCCTAAGAATATTCTCAAGACTTTCAACCACTTAAATGCTTGTGTCTTTTACTGAACAGCCCTCCCAACATGGTCTGTACTAAGACAAAGAAAAGGGGGAAAATTATAGTCTCCTTTCTCACCCAAAGATTCTCCATGATGAGAGAAATGAAAAAGAAGAAAAATGTATAGAAGAACAAAATCCAGAGATTCTAAACCTTTCTTTTACCCTTTAGAAATTACAAATTTTAAGTTTCTACAAACTAGTCCATGTGGTAGGTAATGTTAGGCCTTTTCAATTCACAGTGAGTCTTCTAATATATAATGTAAAAAATGAGCTAGAACTGAACTTGAAATATCAGAGCCACAACACAATTATAATGTCTCCAGCATAACCTAATTTCTTGTTATGCTATGAGATATTAATGATAAGCAGGAATAGCTCTGGAGACATCAACATCATAGTACGATACTTCGAGCAGTCAATAATTCTTCATCATATATTCAGGGTCAACTATAATAAAGTGGCTCAGAGATTATAAGCCTTTTACACATGCAATCTATCCCATGATCTAGATTAATACCGAGGCTCTCCCTATACAATCACATATTCGGTATTCACCTGCCGAAATCTCTGCTGCACCACAGTCACATCATGTTGCAATGGAAGGCATTGGCCAAGAGCCACATCATGTTGACAAAGAAGGAATGTTTTTTCCATGAGTTCTGACCCCAAAGGGGAGATATTTTGTCTATACTATGTCCTACACCCACCAGACCACTTACCCTGACCAATGGCTACTGCTCAGGAATTTTGTGGATGCTTTGCTGCATTGTTCAGGTCTCTCTCAAAAGTCATGCAACCTGGGGCTCAGTCCTTTGAAAAACTTTGACAACTCATTTTCTTTTTTTTTCTTTTTTTTTCTTTTTTTTTTTTTACTTTTTAAAAATTATTATAGCTTTTTACTTACAAGATATGTGCATGGGTAATTTTTCAGCATTGACAGTTGCAAATCCTTGTGTTCTAACGTTTTCCCTCCTTCTCCTCACTCCTTCCCCCAGATGGCAGGTTGACCAATACATGTTAAATATGTTAAATACAATATATGTATACATGTCCAAACAGTTATTTTGCTGTACAAAAAGAATTGGACTTTGAAATAGTGTACAATTAGCCTGTGAAAGAAAGAAAAAATGCAGGTGGACAAAAATAGAGGGATTGGGAATTCTATGTAGTGGAATCTCCCAGAGTTCTTTCACTGGGTGTAGCTGGTTCAATTCTTTACTGTTCTATTGGAACTGATTTGGTTCATCTTATTGTTGAAGAGGGCCATGTCCAAAGGAATTGATCATCATATAGTATTGTTATTAAAATATATAATGATCTTCTGGTTCTGCTCATTTCACTCAGCATCAGTTCATGTAGATCTCTCCAGGCCTTTCTGAAATCATCCTGCTGGTCATTTTTTACAGAACAATAATATTCCATAACATTCATATATCACAATTTATTCAGTCATTCTCCATGATGGGCATCCACTTAATTTCCAGTTTCTGGCCACTACAAAGAGGGCTGCCACAAACATTCTGGCACATACAGGTCCCTTTCTCTTGTTTAAAATCTCTTTGGGATATAAGCCCAGTAGTAACACTGCTGGGTCAAAGGGTGTGCACAGTTTGATTGCTTTTTGATCATAGTTCCAAATTGCTCTCCAGAATGACTAGATATATTCACAATTCCAACAACAACATATCAGTGGATGACTCATTTTCTAAAGTGTCCCCTGTTAGAGATTCATAGCTAATAAAATCAATCGTGAATGCCTTTCTCATCAGAAGGAGCCACTAGTCAATTGGACAAAATGGCATTCCTCAGAATACAGGTCGTTTTGGGTGGGGGCTCATTGAGTTCCCTGGCATACACTAGAAACTTCATTTTCTAATATAGTTACCACATGTTTGTGGTGGTGGTTCATCAACACTGAAAAGATTCAGACAAGTGTGAGTTTAATGTACTATTTCCATTTTGAAATAAAAACCATCTCCTTAGCAATAAATGATCTACTCATCTTAGAGGAATTGGTTTGCAACATAAAACTCATGATAGGCAATTCAGAACAAATGTTTTTTTTTTATGACCCTCTATCATCTGTTCAGTAGCAGTTATAGTACAACAACAGAAAAGCAACTTCTTCATGAAATCTGTCTAATGAGTAGTTTGGAGAGAATAGGGGAAGCTGGAATTCTGGATATTTAACAATTATTTATTCTTGTTACATCTCAGTAGCTCTTAAAAGTTCTATTCAAACATCTTTATCAACAAAGACTTCTAGAAACATGAGTCTTGCACGTTCAGAAAGACCCAAGGAGAGGGACCACTGGATAGCATTCTTTATATCTTCCATGACTGTAGCCTGTTCTGAACTGCATTGAAAGTGTTAGAGTTGCACGTGACATGGTTTTGAGAAAGGTTCAAAGAGATAGCCAGGGAATGTAGCATCTCAAAAACATGAAGAGTCTCCAATAATTATCTGGGTCTTCTTAGCTCAAACAAGTGTTAGTAGCTGATTCTGGCTTATGAATTGAATCATTTGTATTTCTCCCCACTCACTGTATTCTCCAAAACTTGACTAGACTGGATCTGGATTTTTTAAGAATTAATTTCTTAACTGTTGTTCTTCATATGAGCCAACATGTGACCTAGGACATCTGCCAGTAAGACCTTGTCTGACAGGGTCAACATTATGTCATCAATGTAGTGGTTTATACCAATGCTCTCGGGAAGAAAGAGGTCTTTTTCAATTCTCTGCTCTAGCACAATAATTGTTTAAAAATGTATACATATATAACATATTTTTGTGGATTTAACAATGTTTTTAACACTTTTAACATATATTGGATTACTTGCCAACTAGGGGAGGGAGTGGAAGAAGTGAGGGAAAATTTTGAAATGCAAAGTTTTGGAAAACTAAAAGCTGAAAAATTATCCATGTATATGTTTTAAAAATTAAAAAAACTGTCATAAAAATAATATTTTTTTAAAAAGAGAAAAAAATTATCTTCCCACCATATTGTAGCAGTTTGAAAAAGTTAATTTAACACTAGGGTAGGACAGTGATGCTATACTAGACTCCTTCCCAAAAGAACATCAACTTATTCTAACTAGTTAGATTAAAAAAGCTTTGAAAAAAATTTATAAACCCATATCATTGACCTGGACTTGGACTACTTGGTCTACTGATAAGGTCAGGAACAGATATAACAATGAGCATGACTTTCAGCTTCCTGTAGTACAATGGTCAGACTTAAATGGAAATGGATCCCTATAATTTATAAAAGAACTAATTCACATTATCTGTGCTATATTGTAATTTTTATTTATTTTGCTGAATATTTTAAATTACATTTTAGGAGTTTTGTTGACCATGGACTATGAGTTTGACACTTCTGTTGTAATTCACTGTAAGCATCATTTGCCTTCCTCACAAGTAATACAGGGTTATAATATGGGAAGCTGGTTTAGTGAAGTACTCCCACTTTCATCCTTTTCAACATTAAAGGAGATATATCTTTTACTACCCTGGGGACATGATATTTCATGATGTTAACTACTTGGGATAGTCTAGGTAACTCTAAAGATTTCCACTTGACCCTTCCTATATCATGCTTAGGGATTGCTAAAAGGGATCTCATTATACTGATCCCTTCCCTTGGTGGTCTTCCCTCTGTAGCAACTTTTGAATTATCCAAATGGCACAGAGAGTTTGGAGCAGAGATATTAAACTGGCAGCTCTCATTTGCATTGCTGCCAAAACTTCCAAGTTCAACCAAAATCAGAGTAAAATATAATTGGAAAATATTTAATAAATTGAAGTAAGTAGAGCACAGATAATATTACTGTATGATTTTCTAATTCTATATGCTACCGTGGGATCCTTATGTATGGTTTGGTGGCCCCCATTTCTATTTGAGTTTGACACGGATTGCATTAGTATGTGTCTTAGACTTGGAAGGTGCTTAAGTTCCTTGAACATTTTTTAAAAGCTATACCCATTGTTCTTTTCTAGAGAGGGTATTATTGCCCTCTGACCTCCTAGCAAGGCAGCTGGCTCAATGACTCTTCTCTTCCCCTAATCCCAGAGTGACTATTCCAACTGATGTTAATATTTGCTCAAGCTCAGCTGACCCAAATGTCTGCTCAGTTTTCACCAGTTGTTCAGTCCACAGAGATCTGGAGATATTTGAGTGGGACTCAACCTAAAAGGTAGGATCCAATTGTTTCTGAGGCTCAACATGGATTGTGGCAGATGGTGAACTCTGTCACCAAAACTTTGAATGACTTAAGAACCAATGCAATTACCAACCACAGTTACAGACAATAAAGCATACAATGCATTTCCTTGCAGATTAGAACAAATGGCCTCAAGATTCAGAATAAGATGTGTTTTTCCACCTGGACAATGTGGAAATTGATTTCTTGACTATTTTTATATCAGTTTTTTTTTTTTTACAATTTTTATATGTTTCTTTTTTTCTTTATTTTTCCCCTAATATGAAAAGGAATGAGGGGGAAACCAGATGTAAAGTAACTCTTTCCCCAAAAATAAAGAAATAATGTAAGAAAGGAAACAAATTATTGAATCATTTTTAAATACACAGACAATAATAAAAGACAGGTGTAAAAGAATGATAGACAAGGGGCTGTTAGGTGGGTCAGTGGATAGAGCACCAACCCCAAAGTCAGGAGAACCTGAGTTCAAATTTGGTTTCATATATTTGATACTTAGTAGCTGTATTACCATAAGCAAGTCACTTAATCCTAATTGTCCCAACAAATATGATAAACAAAATAAACAAATTACTCTGAATTTATTACATATTTTAAAATAAAAACATGGTCTACGTAATGGAGAATTGCAATTTCATGCATAATATACTTTTTCCCTCTTCTACTTTCAGTTTTGAAATGTTAATTTCCTTTGGTGTTTTAGTTCACATTTGTTTTTATGTTTAAAGGACATGATGGTTACCCTTGGGTTTTTTTCTCCATGAGTCAGTTCAATCCAACAAACCTTTATTAAATACCTATGATGTGCCAGGTATCCGTTGTAAAGGATACAAAGAGAACTTACCTTCAAGAAGCTTACATTCTGTAAACTATTTGCATTTTTGTTTTTCTTCTCAGGTTATTTTTACCTTCTGAATCCAATTCTTCCTGTGCAACAAAAGAACTGTTCAGTTCTGCATACATATATTATATCTAGGATGTACTGTGGCATATTTAACATGTAAAGGACTGCTTGCCATCTGGGGGAGGGGGTGGAGGGAGGGGAAAAGTTGGAATAGAAGTGAGTGCAAGGGATAATGTTGTAAAAAATTACCCAGGCATGGGTTCTGTCAATAAAAAATTATAATTATTTTTTAAAAATGTTTTAAAAATGTAATTTTTTTTAAAAAAAGAAGCTTACATTCTGAGAACAATCAAAAACTGCAAAGAAAAATCAGTAAACTTTATATCCATTGGACCAGATCTTTAAATTTCTGTGTGATCTTGAATACAGTACTTCTCACCTAGAAATTCCTTCTAGTACTAAAATCATGACATCTTACCTACTTAGTGGAGATTTCTTTAAATGTAAAATCACTCAAGAAGGAAGGAAGTAGATTATAGAATTTGTTATTGTTTTCTCTTTATTTAAAAAGAGGACTGATGGCATCATAAGGGGATGTCTTGACTGGAGAGTGAGTCGGATTTAAATGAGGCAGATCTAAACAAAGTCAAGAGCCTCGTGCTCTCTTTCAGTCATAGAAATCCATTGGCAATACAAAAGTCAGATGACTAGTGATGACCCAGGTTGCAGGAGATGAACTTAATGTCTTAGTAAGTCTAAGTGTTCCACAGTTCCTGCTTCAGCTGTCTTTATGACCACTGGACAAATTATTTTCACCTGCCCATTCCACTAATCAAGTCTTCACATGCTTAGAACAGACATCTCACTAATTCACCAATGGGCTTGAAAGCCATAGATAACCGTCAACCTGGTTAACCTGAGAGCGTTTACAGTGTGGCCACTGTGTATTCTACAGCTTCTTGGTGCCCCAGATGAGAGTTGAATGCCAGATAGACACCACAGGTAAATGATCAGCCCTGAAAAGGACTCAGCAAGTCCTCACAGCAGAAGGCTAGTCTTCTTTAAACATTCTATATGTGGACGTACACAAAGTAGTTCGTTTTGCTAGATCTCTCTATTTAACCATCATTATGAAGGATGACACACTGGAGAAAAAAGAATATATTAAGCAATGAAATTAACATAAAAAAGATATCATTAAAATTTGTAAAAAAAAAACATTAGGAAGTGGAAGTGCCCTTGGCAACATATTAATCCAACATCCTTACTCTCTCTCTATATCTAACTGAATAGAAAATAGAAACCACTATTCTATAAATTAGGAAGGTAATTGGACCACATAGCTTGGTCAATTTCCAGGTGAATGGGAGTGCCTAGCATATTACCTTGCTCAATATTTATAGAACTGAATTGATATTATTGTCTAGTAAGGTAAGCCTAATTATGGAAATCCCTGCAGAGGAGTTTAGATTTAAATACATGTGACAATAGAAACCTTTAGTAGATTTTTAAATGGGAAACAAGGAGGATCATTGCCATCTGGGGGAGGGGGTAGAGGGAGGGAGGGAAAAAATCCAAACAGAAGTGAGTGCAAGGGATAATGTTGTAAAAAATTACCCTGGCATGGGTTCTGTCAATAAAAAGTTATTAAAAAAAAAAGTTGGCCAGGTTAACAAAAAAATAAAAAATAAAATAAAATATTAGTTCAAAAAAAAAAAAAGATTCAGAATATGTTTTTCAACCTGGCCAATGTGTGCACTTAGAGAGAACTTAGACTTAGAGACTTAGAGAGAAAAAAAAAAAAAAAACCTTGGAAGTTATGAAGGCTAGGTTATCACACATGAGCAAGATTAACACCATATTGTTGTGGCAACCGGTTTTGGTCCCTGACTGCCCTAAGACAATATTTGTGTAAGAACTGCATGATTTAATTTGAAATATCATACAATATCTTTTCCTAAAACTGCTCTTTCCAAAACCACATGCACATGCCTTATTCCTCAAACCTGTTCTTTTTTCTTGCTAAGTGATTAGCAGGCTCACTATTAAATCCAAATCTTCTCCCCAGTAACTGGAACTCCATACAAGATCCTCACATTTGATACCCAGTGCTCTTCTTCAGGACCTTAACCCACTGCATGCCTCATCACAGTGTCCATGGGACAATGATTGTCCTGAAAGCTAGGTAATCCCTGAATTTGAAATTTAAATAGGTATTTTGTGTGCTACAATTCTAGCAGCTTTGATGTCAGTTTTTCTGAAACCTTTCCATCTTTTTCAACCAATCAGAAATCATCATGATATCATCATAGATTAAGAGTTAGAAGAAACTTTTGAGGTCATTCAATTTTATCATATTCAGTGTAGAACTAAAAGGAACCTTGGTGTTCATTGCGTCGAAAAATTTGAACATAACATTACAGGGGAAATTTGAGGTAATTCAGAATTGGAAGAGACCTTTGAAGCCACTGAGTTCAATTCAATCATTTTACAAATGAGGAAAACAAGACAGGGAAGGCATTGCAAGAGAGTAGCTGGTTATTGTTCAATTAATCAGGTATGAGATGAAAGAGAGTCTTTCTGAACCTAGTGACACTAATAAAATGGATCAGTGAGAGTCAACCCAAGGGAGATTCTAGAAAAGGTGCAAATTATCTAGTGTCCTAGGATGAAGTCTTTGTTTTATTTTTTTTTGGCGGGGGGGGAGTTAAATGGAGGCTTTTGACTCTGATATTCAATGTATTACTAAGCATTTCTAGCATTTCAGTATCTGGAGACGTACATATACATAGAATGTATGTATTCATACTACCTATGTATTTTTCCAAGTCACTGATAAAAAACTTCAAACAGCCTAGGAGATCTAAGCAATAGATTATTTCAGTATTGTACTAGGGATTTCCTTGAAGTTGCTGTTTTGTGGACCTATCGATTCAATTGGCTTCTAATTCTTCTGACTACAGTTATCCTTTCCTCATCTCTATATTTTGCCTAGAAAAATAATATGAGACTCTTAGTTCAATATTTTATTAAAACCCAAGTAAACTAAAGCAATTAATCTGCCAATGTAGTAATCCAAGGGAAAGGGAAAGTAATCTGGCACAACTTGCTCTTGATGAATGCATCCTAGTTCTTTGGGATCAGTTTCCTCTTTGAGATGTTCCATAATTAAACTTCTAATAATAAATTCTAGAATTTTTCCAGGAATCTAAGTCAAATTGACAGACCGACATGCCTGAAGAGAGAATGTGATCCTAAATTGATCTATGCTTTACTTTTTTTAACTATATCTTCTTAATAAATGTGGTTGCTGTTGTCATTTTTCAATCATTCCTGACTCTTTGTAATCCCATTTGGGGTTTTCTTGACAAAGATATTGGAATAATTTGCCATTTTGTTCTCCAGTTTATTTTACAAATGAGAAAGTGAAGAAAACAGGATTAAGTGACTTGCCCAGGATCACAATGTTAGTATCTGAGATCAGGTTTGTTTTTTCCCTCTTTTTTTTGTTGTTTTTACAAAATCTTTTTTTTTAATTTTCAAAGATATGCATAATTTTCAACATTGATCCTTGCAAAACCTTGTGTTACAAATTCTTCCCTCCCCTTCCCTCATCACATCCCCTAGATAGCAATTAATCCAATACATTTTAAACATATGCAATTCCTCTATACATATTTCCACCATTATCATGCTGCACAAGAAAAATCAGATAAAAAAAGGGGGGAAAAATGAGAAAGACAAATGCAAACAACCACAAAAAAGTGAAAATACTATGTTGTGATCCACACTCAGTCCCCACAGTCCTCTCTCTGGGTGTAAATGTCTCTCCATCACAAGACCATTGGAACTGTCCCGAATCACCTCCCTGTTGAAAAGAGCCAAGTCCATCAGAATTGATCATCAAATAATCTTGTTTCTATGTACAATATTCTCTTGGTTCTGCTCACTTCATTTACCACCAGTTCACATAAGTCTCTCCAGGCCTCTCTGAAATCATCCTGCTGATCAATTCTTACAGAACAATAATATGCCATAACATTCATATACCATTACTTATTCCCCAATTGATGGGCATCCATTCAGTTTCCAGTTCCTTGCCACTACAAAAAGGGGTGCTATAAACATTTTTGCACATGCGGGTCCCTTTCCCTTCTTTAAGATGTCTTTGAGATATAAGCCCAGTGGAAATACTGCTGGATCAAACAATATGCACAATTTGATAGCCCTCTGAGCAGAATTCCAAATTGCTCTCCACAATGGTTGGATCAATTAACAACTCCATCAACAATGTGCTAGTATCACAATTTTTGCACATCACCTCCAACATTCTTCATTAATCTTAGAGAATCTAAGAGGTGTATAGTGGTACCTGGGGTCAGATTTGAACACAGATACATGAGACTCTATCTCTATACTCTATCTGCTATAGAACCTAGCTGCTTTTCTTGATAAATATCTCATTGTAAAAAGAATTTCATGTTAAAAAGCTAAAGAAATCCTAGGAACTAATATCGAGTAGTGATATTGACAAGAGTTCCCAGGAATAGGGGCTCGTGTCAATAGCATTAGAGAAGATACCCACAATCCTTAAGGAATACCCTTACATCCTTGAGGAGGAGATATGCTTAACTTTGTTCTAGGAATCTAACCTACCAGTGAGTGAATGAGTTCAGAAATTAAGTCCATCTTTGGTTGCACTTGTAGGTGTAGCATATTCTGGTTGCTGTTCTAAGAAGTTTTCCAGTATTAACAATTTATGCCTCTCTAAACTGAGTCAAAGAAGACTGCCACTGAGGTTGACATGAATTTATTTCCTTAGAATCTTTGAACTTTAGAAAGTCTTTTAATCACTTTGGTGCCTTATGGATTCCAATACAACAAGTTTTCAGGATTCTACAAAGATATAGGAATGTCCCCTAAAATGGTGTCAAATCCAAAAGCAGAAATCTTTCTGATGGAAAGATCTTATTGACTGTACCAGCCAAGATTACACTCAGAAAATTGAAATCATTGAAATATCTCTAGAGCTCCTTATTTCTCTAGCACAGCCATTCCCCTGGCTTGCTTCCTTCAGGCAAGAAGATATGATATGATATGATAATCACTTCTAATTACTAATAGCAAATTAGTTTGCTCCTCCCTTAAAGAAGAATTTACATATTTGAGAACACATGCAGAAGGACATTTAACTTCCTATATCCCTAGCTAAAAGCACTTCCTACAAACAACTTTTTTCAATCTTGCCAGAGATCAATGTTCCTTCATTAACAAAATTTTAATAACAATAATAAAATATCACCTATCATTCTGTTGTATGTTATTATATATAATATATTATTAACAACAAAATTTATAATGAAATTTTATATAACACATATTTTATGTATAATATATACTATTATGTAATATATAATAACAATACATAATAACAATGTATTGCTTTTACATATATCTTGTATTGACTAAAGCTTGAACATGATGTTTCTACCCAGAGGAAAGTAAACTGCTGTGAGAAGGGCTGTTTGATTTTTATCTTTTATATCTCCTCTCCTATCATGGTACCTGGCAAATAGTAATTTCGGTTGAATTAAATTCAAGTGATGAAATTTCACATCCTGGCTAAATGAATGAGACAAATATTTTTGGCCTCTGAACCATCTTCAAACATTCTTCACAGAATCACAGGGAAATGATGTCAGAAGTCTACTAATACCTGAAAAGGGATTTTCTTTATAATATCTCCCAGAGGAGTCCATTCAGTCTCAACTTGAATATCTTCAAAAGAAAGAAATTTGTATGATTTTGGACAAGTCACTTAAGTTTGTTGGGGCTGTTTTATCATTTATAAAATTAGGAGATTGGATTATATGACCTGATCTATGATCATCTGCTCCTACAATATCCTAAAGCATTAATTACAATTGTGAAGTTTCTTTCCCCTAACCACAAATCTCTCCTTCCAATTTCTACTTGTTACTACCAGTTTTATAATCTGGGACTAAATAGGATAAGTTTGATCCCTCTCTCATAGGACAACTCTTCAACTACTTGAAGATTATTATCTCATTTGGTGAAATAGCTTTTTAATTAAAATAGCCCTTGATTTGATTTTTCTTGCCTCGAGTCTTACCATTTGGATCTGTATCAACTTTTACCTGCTTTACTAAAGAAAGAGACTTTCTTTAGTCTCAACTTTATCCAACCTTTAGGATCTGTGATTTCATCCATGGAGATATTCCTTTGGTATTACCTTCTTCCCAAAACGTCATTCTTTTCAGTTTGTGTCCATATATGACTCAAATTATTGTAAATTTTTTCTATAAAATTCTCTGTATAATGTCTATTCATACAATGGAGACCCCATCTACATTCAATAGGTAGAGAGATATAAATACAAGCTCTAAAGAAAGGAAATAAGTATTTATCTAGCACCTACTATGTTTCAGGCACTTTACAAATATTATCCTATTTGTCCTCACAATAGCCTTGTTGAAAGTAACTGCTATTATTTTTTTCACTTAGTAGTAATTTTTTTTCAATTATATACAGTTTTCAATATTCGTTTTTGTAAGATTTTGAATTCCAATTTTTTTCTCCTTCCCTTCTTTACCTCCTGTCTCCCAAAGACAGTAATTTGATTTAGGTTATACATGTACAATCTTCTTAAAATTATTTCTAAAAACTATCCCCAAAGAGCTATACAATTGTGCATACTCTTTGATCTAGTAGTGTCACTTCTGGGTCTGTGTGCTAAAGAGATCATAAAAGAAGGGAAAGGAAAAGAGGTGCAAAAATGTTTGTAGCAGCTCTTTTTGTAGTGGTAAAGAATTGGAAATTGGGTAGATGCCCATCAGTTGGGGAATGGTTGAATAAATTATGGTATATTAATATAATAGAATATTCATATTGTTCTATAAGAACAAGAAATGATAAACAGGCTGATTTCAGAAAAACCTGGAAAGACTTACATGAATTGATGCTGCATGAAGTGATCAGAATCAGGAGAACATTGTACCCAATAATAGCAAGATTATGTGATAATTAACTATTGTAGACTTAGCTTTTCTCAATAATTCAGTGATCCAAACAATTCCACTAGTCTAGAAATAGAAAATGCAATACAAATCCAGAGAGAGAAATATAGAGACTGAATGCAGATCAAAACATAATATTTTTTTACCTTTTTTTTGTTTGTTTGTTAGTTTTGTCATCGTTTATCTCTTGTGTTCTTATTTTGCTTTCAGCATAACTGACATGGAAACATGTTTAAAATGATTTCACATCTATAATCTATATCAGATTGCTGTTTGTGGGAGACAAAGGAGGGAGGGGAAAAATTTGGAATTCAAAATCTTATAAAAAATGAATGTTGAAAACTATCTTTACTTGTAATTGGAAAAATACAATACTATTGAGAAAAAAGTAAAAACTACAATAAAAAGGGAAAAAATCTATATTAGTCATGTTATAAAAGATAAATCAGAACAAAAGAGAAAAACCACATAAAAAATTAAAAAGTGAAAATAGTATGCTTCAGTTTTCATTCAGTCTCCATAGTTTTTTCGCTACAAGTGAATGACATTTTCCATCACAAGTCTATTACAATTATCTTGGATCACCACTGTCTATTATAGTTGTTCATCACACAGTGTTGCTGTAACTATGTACAATATTCTCCTGGTTTTGTTCATTTCATTCAGCTCATATAGTCTATGTGGTTCAGCTCACTCAGTTCATGTAGTCTTTGTTTAGTCATTCTCCATTTGATGGGCACCCCCTCAATTTCTAATTCTTTGTCACCACAAAAAGATGGTACAAATATTTTTGAATATGTGGGTTCTTTTCCAGTTTTGTGATCTTTTTGAGATACAAAATAATAGTATTGCCAGACCAAAGAGTATACACAATTTTATAGCCCTTTGGACATAGTTCAAAATTGTTCTCCACATTCACTGAATCAGTTCACAACTCTATCTAGTGTCCCAATTTTCCACTTCTTCTCTAACATGTAGCATTTTCTTTTTCTCTTATCTTAGTCAACCAGAGAGATGTGAGATGGTACAATAGGTGCTATTATTATCTCCATTTCAGCAATGGCTTGATCAGAGTCACACAAATAGCAAGTGTTTGGAGTCTTCCTAATTACACTCTGCTATTTAATTGCCTCTAAAAAGTGTATATTAAATAAGTCTCTTTAATATTTTGAACCTGATGGTGATTACAATTTCTTGGCAGTTCAGTTATTTATTTTGCAAATGCTCAATGTAGTCCCACTTGCTAAACCAGTTTTTGGTGTCTTTTTTTTGGCAAGGGATCCTAATTGTCGATCTGGAGCTTGAAGAGATCTCAGAGATCATATGGCCCAAACCCCTTGATTTTAATAAATGGGAAACTAACACAAGTATTAAAGTGCAAAGCAGAGATTTGAACACAGTTTCTCTCCTCCCATCTTTAGTACTCTTTCTATTCTACTATGATGAATAGAGAGTTATGTCCACATTGATGGGAGGATATATGGCTGATATGCTGCAAGTAGCTAGCCTATTATTAACCATTAGTATTAGCCAGTGCTAGAGACTGTTAACTGGAGAGGAACTCTCAAGCCCTAGTCAATAACCTTGGGGGACCTGACAGAACCATAGATCCAAGAACCAAAGAGAAAATCAATTATTAGCACAAGGGTAGTACCTGGCTCATTTGACAAAACTCTTCCAATAGCAATGAAATAGCAGTTGTGGAGATTGGCACATTTAATAGGTCATACCCACTCTTCTTGTCTTTCCAGTCTTCTGGAATAGAATCATTCTTTGCTCATGACTTGTTCTTAACCTGAGACATTCAGACCTTCAGCATCTTACTCTTGTATGTTACAATGACTATTAGACTACTGATTAATTAAAATCCAAATTATCCTCAGTAAGGGTGTGAGTAAGGGCTCAACACTATTGATTTTCATGGATTTTTTAAATGATTTCCAATAGGATCAGTGATCTCCAGCAGAAGTTCTTAACTTTCTGTGTAATCTAGACCCTTTTAAGAATCTATTGAAATCTTTGAACTCCTCAGAATCATGTTTTCAAGTGCATAAAATATATAAAATTACAAATAAAATTAATTATATTGATATAAAGTTGTGTTTTTTCCAATCCAAATTCAAGAGCCTCCTAAGAACTATGAACAGAAGGGCCCATAGAAACCAGGTTTAGAACTTGTGATCTAGTACCAGAAGGGACCTCAGAAGTCATGTATTCCAATCTTCTCCTCTTACAAATGAGATAATTGGAAGACAGGAATGGAAGGTGACCTGTTCCAGATCATATAAGTGATATTAAAAGGGAGATTTGAAGCCAGCCTGCCTAATTTTTTTAAGGGTTCTTTGTACCACACCAGATTGCCTTCTTCAAGTATCTCATGCTGACAATGAGGTGATGCTGGATCCTCAAAAGCTGAAACTTTGGAAGGTGTAGATAACTTTCTCAAACAGGCCAGTCTTTGACTCTAGTCTGTAATGCATAGATCTGTTGGACTAAGTTTGAAGCAGGTCATGATAAGGAGTGAGAGGTGCTTAAGTAGCAATGGATATAATGCAAAGCGAGAAATTGGGACTATCTCAGTCCAAATTTGGCCTCAGATACTTCCTCGCTGTGTGAATCTGGGCAAGTCATTTAACCCTATTTGTCTCGATTTTCTCATTTGTAAAATGAACTGGAGAAGGAAATGACAAACCACGTCTGTGTCTTTGCAAGAAAACCCCAAATGGGGTCATGAAGAGTCAGGCATGACTGAACAGTAAGAACAAATTTTATATTCTAAGAATAGTTTTATTGGGATTCCCTTCCCATCTAGATTGGACATTGTCCCAGCCCATAATCTCAGCCCTAAATTCCCCATGTGTATGGAGCTGTGTGACTACTAGCTATGCAACCCTAAGAAACTTATTTAACCCTATTTGCCTCATTTTCCTCCTCTCTAAATGAACTGGAAGTAGAAATGGCAAAGCACTCCAGTATATTTGCCAAGAAAATGTGATCATGAGGAGTCAGACACAAGTAAAATGATTCAGCAACAAAAATCACCAGGATGGTCACCAGGTGATACATTTCAACCATATGCTAGATAATATTATCTAAGTTTTGTATAGTGTCTTAAGATTTGCATAGAGCTTCTGATTTGAGCCTCAGAAGAATCTTGGGAGGTGATTATTTGCCCCATTGTACAGGAGAGGAACCTAAGGGAGTTTAACTATCCAAGTCCCACAGCTCATAAGTATATGAGACAGCATTCAAATCTCTGTCTTTCTGATTTCAATTCCAACACCAGATCTATTATGTTGTAGTCTTTCAGTCAATCAATTCAACAGGAATTTATCACCTCTACTTGTACTGAATAAAAACTGGAAATTCAAGGCACAAAAAAAAAGTGGTGCCTGGCCTCAAAGAAATGGAAAGGGAAGGGGATAGAAAGAACAACATATACACAGATAAATAAATGCAAAATAGCCATTTTGGAGGCAAAAAAAAAATTAGATCCAAAGTTGAAAATGAATTCTAGCTGAGAAGCTACCTACTTCCCTCTTTCCCTTCCACAGAAATGGTCCATGAGCATGGAAAATTGCACATGAAGTCAGCTTGTTGGGTTTTTTAATGTATGGATTGATTTTACTGACTTTTCCTTTTAAGAAAAAACATGTTTGTTATAGAAGGCAATATTCTGTGAAATTAAGAGGAAAAGATATGAAAAATTAGTGCTTAAAATTTCCTTTTGATTTTTCTCTCTCTCACTCTTTGAGTATCTAGCTCTGAAGCCTTGAACTAATCAGACTAAATTAAACTTTGTCAGTACTTAATCAAAGGCCCCCAAAATAACTTTGATCTTTCTCAAGCAGAATTCCTCCTTGGTCTTGCCTTAAAATGGATTAGGAAAAAAAATATATTCCAGGGTCTATATGTTAAATTTTTATTTTTATGTTTCCTAAATCAGAGAATGTTATCAAAACTCTTAGCCCTAATTAAATATTGAAAGTCTTAATTCAATCTTTGTTTATTATAATGCATAAAGACTTAGCTAGATTGAGCAGAAAGAGTTTCATTCATCAGGTATAACTGTTATTTGAATCTTCTTCCAAATAACATTTATATATAGATATAGATATAGATATTATTGTAGTCATTCATTCCTTTTAGTGTATACAACTCTTTGTGGTACTATTTTGAGGTTTTCTTGACAGAAATACTACAGTGATATGTCATTTCCTTGTTCAGTTCATTTTACAGGTAAGGAACTGAGGCAAACAAGGTTAAGTGACTTGCCTAGGATCACAAAATTAGTAAGTGCCTGAGGATTGATTTGAACTCAAGAAAATAAGTCTTCCTCACTCTATGTTGGTACTCTATTCACTGTGAAACCTAGCTGTTCCACATATCCACTTATATCCACATGTTCCACATTTATATTATATATATACATGTTTATTTATAATATCAATATATAATATCTCTGACAAACATGAAACCAAAATGCACAATGAAAAGTTTCCCTTTTACATGTCTTAGTTCAGATGTGTCTTTAATTCTCTGAGCCTCATCTTTTACTTCTGCAAAATGGAAATAATAACCGGTAAATATGTGGATCTTGGCAAAGAACTTTGCATACATTAGCTCATTTCAGCCTTGCCCCAAGTTGTGAGGAGGTAGCTCCTGAAGATTTATGTTTATCCTTCATTTTCAAAGAGGACCAGTGACATCATAGGTTGATTTCTTGATTTGTGTTTGTATTGGCTTTTAGTAAGACAGAGTTGCATAAAGTCATCAATTTCACTCTCTTCCAAAGTCTGTCTTTTGACAGGACAAAAAAAAAGGATAAATGGTGATGGTGTGGGATTTAATGGAAGTCCTTGGCATCATGGTTAACTTTTTTTCATAATCTTGTTTTTCTTGGATGGTTTTTATTTTTATTTTTTCTTCAGTTTTAAATTTGTTTGAGTTCTTCTATAAATTCTCTCCGGGCAGGGAGCCATTTTACATTACACTTTGGGACAGAAACTTTTCTTTTTTCCTTCAGTGTCCTCCTCTGAAGATAAACCCTGGTTTTCCCTGGTCCCACAATCAGTTTCTATGGTGGAGTCTTTCTTCTTTGAAGGTTCATTTCTTTTATGAGAAGTACAAATATATAAGCATCTCTAATCCTGGAATGAGGGATGGTACAACTAGCTTCACTTTCACTTTCACTCTAACCAGGAACCTCAAACCAAGAGTTCCCCCCTCCTGGAAATACCAGCAATCAGTAACATCCCTGCCCTATTCTTCTGCAATTCAGGGTGGTATCCCTTCAGCATAGCTGAGCTTGGCACTCCCAATCAATAGAAGTTCCCTCTGTCTTCCTGGGCTCAGACCCCAATTCCACAAGCTGTCTGGGAGGAGAAAGTTTCTGTAGCTATAGCCTGACTCAGATCACCCCAGGGCTCTCCATTTGGTGTTTCTAGTCCAGAGGTGTTTGTATTTCACACAGGTTAATCCCCAGCTTGGGGTCTTTTTTCAGATCTTCTAGGGATTTTATCAGAGTAATCCCTGTTCTGCCCCAAGTCTTCTTGATTTTTTACCAGTTTATGTTCACCCTGAAGCACAAATTTGTTCTACTTATGGGGAAAATCTGGAGAGCTTGAAATTCGCCAACCTACTCTGCCATCTTTTCAAAATCCTCCCTGTAATTTAAAATCTCCTTTGGACATCTATCATACTCCATAGCATCAGCTCCACACCCTTTCTTCTCTCAAAGTACTTTAGTTCTCCAAAAGTATCATCTTACACTTTACATAAAAACATGAGTCTATCTCTTGCAAACCTTCTTCTTCCCAATTCTGAATTCACAAATGACTTCAATCCTCAGGCTCTCCATCTTCTCTCAGTCCTGAGAAAGAAGATGCCCCCGGTCCTTGGCAAATTGATGTCTGACCATGTTCTACTCCACAAATCCTGCTTCAGTTACCTCTTGAAACAAATTGTTCTCATTTGCTCATTCCACAGGGAAAGTCTTTACATGTTTGAGGTAAACAACCCCTTTACTCACCAATGTTGAGTTACCTACAGTCTGGTTTAGACAATCTGCAGAAAGTGGAGGTGTGACTAGTGTAAATGCTATAGTTTCTTGGAGTCACAGATCACACACAGCTGAAAAACAACTAAATAAAATTATTAAAGGGATGACTTCATGAGAGTACTATGAGGAACAACTTAGATAATCAACATAAAGCATTTTTATTCTTGGTCAATCGTGTCTGACTCTTTGTGACCCTATTTGGGGTTTTCTTGACAAAGATACTAGAGGGATTTGGCATGTCTTTCTCCCATTCATTTCATAAATGAGGAAACTTAGGGCAATAGCATTAAATGATTTGTCCAGTGTCACATAGTGGATTAAGTGTCTGAGGCCAGAGTTGAATTCAAGAAAATGAGTCTTCTTGACTCCAAACCTGATATTCTATTCATTGGACTACCTAGATACCCCATTAAGTATACTGCAAACTTTGGAAGACTAGAAAGTATCATTTTATTTATTGCTATTTTTGTCTTATTTCTTATTCTTTCCATTTTCCTGTTGGGGTTAACTTAGAAAACAATTGTCAAAAGACAAGTTGTTAATCCGCCATTATTCTTTAACATTTAATTTGCACAGGTGCATGAAATATCTGCTTTGGGTAATTTAATAAGAGTGCTGTGATGTAAGTGGTTTTTCCCTTAGAATTCCTGCAAGCATTTTTGGATAATTATAGTAACAAGAGCCACAGTACTGACATATTGTACCTCACCCTGTTCCACCTGGTTTTTATTACTTCACAAAATATCTTGAAAGCTTTTAATTTCATGTAAATTGGAGAATGCATTCATATACACATTCATTACAAATTATTATTCTACTCTTATGAATCAATGATATAACCAAAAAAACAACAGTTCCATTTGTAATGACCAATCACAGCAAGTACTTTTTAAGCATCTCCCATGATCCAACTAAACTCTGAGCGTAGAAATATGAAGAATGAAATCTAGTTTCAATACAATTTATCTGCTGAATTTTCAAAGACATTTGTAGTAAAGGGATTTTTTAAATAAAAGATGATGATTTTCTGGTCTATAGATTCTGTCATCTAATTATGTGTGTTAAGGTATCCAGAATATTTTCCCCCTCTTGCAGCCTTCAGTAATATGCTTCCTTTACTTCCTTGTATAATTAGCACTAATCAGTGTCAGGCATCCTTCAGGATAATGTTCCCATAGTGCTTAATGGTAATGACCTAATTCCAAATTGCTATCATAATGTCTTCTATTTTTATAGCAAAATGTACATGACGACTATTTGTTTCATGCTTCCTTTTCTACACACAATTAATCTTAATGGGGAGAGGAAATGTCATCCATTGAGGTTCTTTGGATTCCACTTTTGGATCTTAGCCATTTCATAAGTTCTGTGCAACAGCAACAACAAAAACAAAAGACTTTGAATCCCAGTAGATAAATCTAGTAACATATACCTGTTGTCAGTTTCAATTATTATTTCATGAAGTGGTTTGTTTTTCTAAATCTTGCAAATTTGTCACATTCACCGTGTGCTCTGATAACATCTAGCAAGCTTCTTCCTCCCTTTCAACAAGGAAATTTTCATCTTTCTACGACTACGATGGAATGGTGAGCCCAGTATTGCGTTAGTGCTTTGGTTTGGACGCTTTCCAAGCCCATTTTAATGCATTCTTGTCATGCAAAAGAAATACTTTAAAACAATCAATCAACAAGCACTTTAAACACATATGTGTAAGAGTGTGTGGGGTTATTCAAGGAGGGAGGTCTAGTGTCTACAGCGTGAAGACTTGCTGAATCCTTTTCAGGCTACTCAACTATCTTTGGTGTCCACATGTCACTCTGCTCTCATCTGTGGCTCCAAGAAGCTGCCACACCCCAGTTAAACTTTCTTGGCAGGCAAGTTAAACCAGGATGAGGGTAATTGATGGACCTCCCACCCATTGGTATTGGGGGGAGGGTTATCTATCCCATATGTGAGAAGACTTCCCCCTGCAAAATGGGTGAGTGAAAATGATTTGTTCCAATGGTCACAAAGGCAGCTGAAACAGGTGCTATAGGGTAGACTTCGGTCAGACGTTGAATCCACTGCATCCCAGGCCACCATTAATTGTCTTGACTTCTGATTTGTCACTGGTCTTCAATAACCCTGGAAAAGAGAGTGAGTTTGATGATTTTCTGTAACTCTGAATCACTTAAATTTAATTCACACACAAATCAAACCATCACTCCATAATGTCATTGGTTCTCTTCAGGAGCAAAGGAAGAAAACATATGTTCTACACTGTGCAAGACACTTTGGGTACAGAAAAAAATTAGATCAATATTGCAGAGGGATTCATTGTTCTCTATATGTTCTTCTCATTCATTGTAAAATTCAGGATTCTAAATTCAGTCAGTATCTTACGAGTCTCAGCTTTTTCCTTATAGTCCACATGCCTTGCCTACAGAAGAGCAAGATATTGTAAATATTGCTTTCTTTTATTGGTCCAATGTGTGCTCTGGATTTAAGCTGGAAAACGTCAGTTTATTTTTCTTCCTTGTTGTAGGTGAAGAATTACAACCTTTTCAAATCCAAATGATGGATTGCATTCATGACATAATTGCAAAAATTGCCAAGGAGATAAAATCAATCAATTAATCAATAGATAGATCTGAGAACAGTCAGCATAGAGATGATAATTAAAATCTATGTGAGCTCATGAAATGACCAAGTAAGGAAGTATAAATGGAGAAGAAAAAAAAGGTCCCAAGAGAAACCCTGAGGAACACCTATGGCTAGAAGGTGTGATCTGGAAGAGGATCCAGGAAAGGAGACAGAAATCAGGGTTAAATGTATTTTTGAGTGAAACTGAATATTTTGATGTCATTTGCATCAAGCGATTAATAGAATTCTGTACTACATTCTCTCTTTGGCTTGAAAGTCGTTATTGTTGTTCAGTCATTGTTTGGGTCATGTTTGGTGCCTCACTTTTCCTGAGCTCGTTTGTGTTCTTGGTTTTTTGCCAGAGATATTGGAGTGGTTTGCCATGCCCTTCTCCAGCTCATTTTACTTTTGAAGAAACTGAGGCAGAGTGAAGAGATTTGCTGAGAGCACCCAACTAAGAAGCGTCTGAGGCCAGAGTTGAGCTCATTCTTCCTGGTTCCAAGCCCAAAATTCTATCCACTGTGACACCTACCTGCTCTCCAAAATAAAGATGCAATTAGTAGTTTTGCTTAATTCAATTGAATTCAACAAATATTTATTAAGCACCTTGTTGTTTTTGTTGCTTAGTCCCATATGACTTCATGACTCTGTGTACCGTGCTGTTCATGGTATTTTAATGGCAAAGACACTGAAGAGGTTTGCCACTTCTGTAATATATCAAGGCAAATAAATTTAAGTGACTTGCCCAGGCTCACACAGCCAATAAGTGCCTGAGACTGAATTAGAATTCAGAACTCCAGACCTAGCACTCTATCTACTGAGCCACCTGTCTGCCTTTGGAAGTCCTACCCTATTCTATTTAGAAGTATCGATAATCAACTTGACACTAATAACATCAAAGTGTGCAGAACATAGTCCAAGCAATTCAGAATACCCACAACTTGATTATACCATTTATACTTCCTTACTTGGTCATTTCATGAGCTCACATAGATTTTAATTATCATCTCTATGCTGACTGTTCTCAGATCTACCTATGGATTAATTGATTGACTTTATCTCTTTGGCAATTTTTGCAACTATGTCATGAATGCAATCCATCATTTGGATTTGAAAAGGTTGTGGGTTCCTCCTGTTTTTATTATATTAAATTCATGTATTTCTTCAGTTCACTATTTGTACACATGCTTTCTTGCAATGTTGGTGAGGGCATTTATTCCAAAGCATTTCAGACAAGCAAAACGATTTATAATTTGTTTTGGTGCATCTTCGGTTCTGGTGGTATCGAATCACAAAATATCATCACCATCTCTGCTGATTTCTGTGTTGAGGTGAAAATACTGATGGTTCTCAGAAGGCTAGCCACAAGCTTGTCTACTGTAGATCTTAGATTGTATGAGCAGTATACAGGATGTAGCCAAGGTGCAAACTCAAACAGTGATATCATCAACTCCCAAAGGGCCAAACTTGTTGCTAGGACTCCATAACTACTGTACTGATTTCAGGGAACACAGAATCCCCACTTTCCATCATCCTAGCAGACATTCTCTTACTTTTCTGCAGCCTGCACTCCTCATTTCTCCATGGATGATGGATTTCTCTGAGAGGGCTCTGGGACACTGCTAAGATACCTGTGAGAAGTCCAAAATCTTCTGCAATTTCAGAGCTTATCATTTTCTATCCTAGTCAAGGTTGTGATAGAGAAGTGATTTTTTTTCCCTCAGGGCCTTGGCTGATATAGAGTTCACAAACTGATTGGTTAAATTTAGAATTTGGGGATTTGAAAAGTTTTGCAATTTTATGCAAGCCCCAGAGGGTTTGATTAAATGTCCTTAATAATTCCCAAAACATTTTCTATGTAATAGTATAATTTAATAAATAATGATAAAATGAATATAGCACTTTCAGTTTTACAAAGACTCTACACTAACTATGCAAGGTAAGTACTATTATTATCCAATCCCCAAAAAGTCAATCTGTGATAGATTATCCTGTCTAAGGAAACAGAGCTAGTAAATATCTGAAGCAAGATCCAAATTCAAATTTTCCTGACTTTAATACTTTAGCTACTGTTACCTGGTTACGCTCTGGTCGAGCATCACTTCATTTCATCCAATATCTACACTTTCCCAACTTGATTAACTAGGTCATTCACTCTTAGGTTAATATCTTTGATTTATTCACCAGAGATATTCTTACCTGATAAAAGTATGAGAGTATAAAACATATTATTGACTAGTTTAAGTAGGCATCTTAAACTGATTAAGTCAACTGATTTATTGACTTGTTTAATCAACCTCCACCCTTATACTCTGACTTCATTTAACATTTGCTATTTTTATCAAAGCTACTGGAGTGTGTTTAGTAAACTCTATAGTCCCAAATCCTAAATAGTACTTCAGGTATTTCAACATTATCCTTTTTGAAGGTCTTTCCCCCAGTGTTTTGTGCTAGAATCTCAGGGAAAAGTCTACATGATATAGTTCAGAATTTAATTTGGTAATTAACATTTTTTCATGTTTCTAAATAAATGTTGATTTAATTTAACAAGAACCATTTTCAGAGTTAAAAGACATTGTTGTTTGTTTTAATACTTGCAAAAGGTCTTCCCCAACCCAAAACAATAAAGAAAAGGAAACGAAAAAAAAATCAGCTTTCCTTTTCAGAAGAAAACTGTGGTCGTTACAGATCTCCCAGAGTATGTAACACCCTAAACACAAGCTCTAAGGATAAAAATCAGTTATTGTGAGCCCAGAGTTTTGAGAGACTTTGTCTCAAAATCATATTCCATCCCCTATGTGAAAGCATCCGGACAGTTTTCCCATCATAGCTGAAATATTCCTTTTCCTTTTATCTGCCTCTCAAGAACCCTTATCTTCTTTTTTATTATAGCTTTTTATATGCAAAACATATGCATGGGTAATTTTTCAACATTGACCCTTGCAAAAACTTCTATTTCAATTTTTCCCCTCCTTCCCTCCATTCCCTCCCCTAGATAGCAGGTAGTCCCATACTTGTTAAATATGTTAAAATACATGTTAAATGCAATATATGTAAATATATTTATACAGTTATCATGTTGCACAAGAAAGATTAGATTTAGAAAGAAGGTAAAAATAACCCAAGAAGAAAAAACAAAAATGCAAGCAAACAATAACAGAAAGAGTAAAAATGTTATGTTGTAGTCCATGCTCATTTCCCAGTGTTCTTTCTTTGGGTGTAGCTGGTTCTGTTCATTACAGACCAATTGGAACTGAAAAGGATCTTCTCATTGTTGAAGAGAGCCATGTCCATCAGAATTGATCATCATGTAATATGGTTGTTGAAGTATGTCTCACCAAGACTGTCTGTATTCATCCTGCGGTCATTTCTTATAGAACAATAATATTCCATAACCTTCATACATTCATATTACACAACTTATTCAGCCATTCTCCAATTGATGGGCATCCCTTCAATTTCCAGTTTCTAGCCACCATGAAAAGGGCTGACACAAACATTTTTGCACATGCGGGCCTCTTTTCCTTCTTTAATATCTTGTTGGGATATAAGCCCAGTAGTAACCCTGCTGGATCAAAGGGTATGCACAGTTTGATAACTTTTTGAGTATAGTTCCAGATTGCTCTCCAGAATGGTTGGATCCATTCACAACTCCACCAACAATGCATCAGTGTCCCAGTTTTTCCATATCCCCTCCAACATTCATCATTATTTTTCCTGTCATTTTAGCCAATCTGACAAATGTGTAGTGAACCCTTATTTTCTTTCAGTGGTCATATTAAGCACCACTTCCTCTAGCATACTTTCTCTGATACTCTTCTCTCATGTTTTAATGTTTTATCTATCTTCAAATTCCCTGAACTTGCTTTTGCAACCAACCTGGTGCGCTCTCATCACTTCACTCCTGGACAATCTCAATAGCTTCCTTCTATCAGCCTCTTCTCCATCCAGTCCATCATCCACTCTGCTGTTCAAGTGATTTTTCTAAAGCTCAGGTATGATCATAACATCTCCCTATTCATTTAACTTTAGTGATTCCCTGTCTCCTCTAAGATCAAAGATAAAAATAGTTAATGTTTGAAGTTTGGTGTTATTATGATCAAAATCTAGTTATTGAGGCACAAAATCCTAAGCACAATTTATTGACAAAGTGTGAACTTGCCAACAAACAAGGTTTAAACCACAAGGTTTCAGTTCACTCAAAAAGCTAAGATCCTCAATGAGGGGGGATAGCTTTTTTTAATAGGAAAAAAAATTGCATCCAGAATAAAAAGCAGCATCATAGATTGGGGGAAAAAAACAGTATGATTGATTGCAAAACTTATAATATCATAGATAGAGAAAGCAATAATTGGCTGGAAATTGGAAATGAGGAGCTAGCAATAACCTCTCCTTCTATCCTATCACTAAGAAATGTTCATTGTTTGAGTCTACTTGCAAGGAAAGTTTGGTGATGGTGGACCAGACTACATTGAATAATAAACAGACTCACTGTGTCCTGGTATATACCTGTTTACTTCTATGTTAACAAAATAGGACTGAACATCTAAACTTAATTCAGAGACAATGAATGATTTACAAAAAAAAAAAAGTTAAATTTTCAAACTCTGAGACAAATGAAATATGATATAGGTAGTTACAGAAATGTAAGCAGGGATAAGGAATTAAATCAATAACAAAATAGAATTGCCTTAATTTTCTCAATTTTCAGTGTTCAAAGCCCTTCATAACCTGCAATTCTCAACCCTCATAATGTTATACCTTACACGCTCCTCCCCCACCCCCATGATCTATTAACACTGATCTCCCTGATATTTCTCAAACAAGACAATACAACAGGTATTCTCATTGGTCATCCCTTATGCCTGGAATTCTCTCCCTCCTCATATCTATCTCTTTGTTTTCCTGGCTTCTTTCAAGTTCCAGTTATAATATCATCTTCTATAAGAAGTCTTTCTCAATCTCCTTTATCTTCTCTGTTGGTTATTCCCAGGAAGTCTATCTCAATCTCCTTTATCTTCTCTGTTGGTTATTCCCAGTTTATCTTATAGTTTGTTTTTTACATAGTTGTTTGCACACTGTCTTCCTCATTGGACTGAGATTCTTGAAAGCAGGTGCCATCTTTGCTTTTCTTTATATCCTCAGTCTCTAGCACAGTGCTTAAAATATTATACCTGCTTAATAAATATTTATCGACTGATTGAATAACTGAGTAAAATATGACCTCTTTGATGGCAGCGACTTTGTTTTTTCCTTTGTACGTACAGAGGCACCAAATAAGTGGTTTCTGAATTTGTTCTGAACACACTTTATAATTGTACTCTGATTGTCACACGTAGAAAAGAAAATGACAACAAAGTGATGAAGACAAAGAAATATCCATAACATACGTGTAAAAACATTATTTGAATAGGTGAAGAAATGATAATGATATAAATGTTTATGATAAGCTAGGTGGCTGAAACAACAGTAAGGCTTATTAAAGGCTTATTAACCCTTAAAATAACAAGTATCAAGAATATAAAGCCAGGAGACAAGGCAAAGAAGGAACTGTTTTACAGGCTTGGGGAACAGCCAGTGAAAATACATAGAAATGAAAACAATTTATATAATAATGCCAATATTATGAAGAAAAACAATGAAAGATATCAAAACTCTTATCATTGCAATGACAAATCCTGACTTTAAAAAACAAAGAAGCAGGCCGCTCTTGTTCAAAAAGAAAAGTGGAAAGAAGGAAAGAAAAAAAAATAATTTATTAAATACCTACTATGTGCCAGACCCTGTGCTAACACTTTACAAATACTTAATCTTTGGGGATTATAACTTTTGGGGCAAAGTGACTTCCTGATCAGAGCTGAATTCACTTCAAACGTGACACAAATTTTCAAAAATGACCAAAGTACCGATTATAATTGTACTCTGATTGTCACATATAGAAAAGAAAATGACAACAAAGTGATGAAGACAAAGAAATATCCATAACATACACGGAAAAACACTATTTGAATAGGTGAAGAAATGATACCTGAACTCTGTATTGTGAACGAGGCAATTAATGGCATTGCCCATTAATTTGCCCTTAAGAAAACTGATTCTTAGATGACAGGCTTTCTGTCCATCATCTTGCCTACTCTCTTAGTCATTCTGGGTGATAGAACCTAACAGAGCTTGTGCTTAATTAGTTAATCTTAATAAACTAAGACTTAGTTCAGCACCTTGGGAATATCCTAAAATTAATCAAACTGATCATAGCAGAAGAGCTTTGCCACATTCTTTTGCTTGCTGAGTGACAAATTTGTGAACAATAAGCATACTTCTTGTGTTTTCCCATATGAATCATTTGGCCATACTCTTTAGAGTGATTATGGAACTTTGGAGATTCTGCAGGTTTCTCTCACTTGAAATCACCACAACAGCTTGAAAGACCAGGAAATCATATTGCAATTGCCAGGAATACCTCTTCAGTTTATATTCTTTACTGGATATCTGCCATGACAGTTTCCTACAGACTATTTGGGCTTAACTATTTGTGGTTGAGCTTTCTGAGCTCGTATTATTTTGATCAGTCACAGTTGGACACATTGTACTTGACATCACGAGGTCATTTTGGTCTTCTTCAAATACAAAGGGCAACACGAATTCCATGACAGTGGAAAACACCTTTTGGTAAGCACACCTCTCCCTTTTTTTGCCTCAGTTTATATTAATGAATGAGAGTCAGAAACAGGCAGATGACACAGGGGGTTGAATTCTGGACCTAGATTCAGAAATACTTGAGTTCAAATTGAGCCCCAGATACTGCCTAGCTATGTAACCCTAAACAAATCATTTAATTTCTACCTGCCTCAGTTTCCTCACCCATAAAATGAGAATAACAATAATACCTCCTCCCAAGGTTATTGTTAGGCTCAAATGAGATAGTATTTATTAAATGGTTTGCAAAATTTAAAAGACTAATGGAAATGCTTGATTCTTCTAACAAGGTAATCTGTTACATATTTTGAATAATCTTACGTGGTTGTGATACATGCATGGGATTGTTTATGATAAACACCCATAAGAAAACATTATCATAAAAATAATCCAAGTTATGTACCAATGTCTGTGGCAAAAGACAGAGCTGGAATTATTCTACAACCCCTGTAAGGCCCTCCAAATTAAATCCAAGTTAAATTATTGTGATAATCAATTACTCAAAGTAAAAATAGACGTAGGGCAGTTAATGGCACTGTGATTAGAATATTTAGCTGGGAATCAGGAAGATATCTTCCTAAGTTCAAATATGATCTCAGACATGAGTTTGCTACATGTCCCTGGACAAGTCATTTAATCTTGTTTGCTTCAGTTTCCTCAGCTGTCAAAGGAGCTAGAGAAAAAAAAATGGCAAGCTATTCCAGTATCTTTGCCAGTAAAGCCCTATGTGGTGTCCCAAAGAGTCATAGACAACTGAAAAAATGACTGAACAACAAAAATATGGATATAAAATGCAAATTATATGTCAGAAAATATGGGTCAAGGTAAGAAATGGAAGAAACCAGATACTTCTGGATGACACAGAAACTTCATGCACGTACACTTTAAATATTTGTCTTAAGAAAGGGATAAAAAAGTTCTAGGCATAGTAGGCAAAAGAGAGATAAAAAACAAACAAGAATAAAATTGGTTTTATTATGACAGGAAAAACTCATTACTGATGTAAGAGACATTCTTGAACCAGCTATCTGTGTACAGTCAAACCCGTGAGTTACTAAGGCAAAGATTAACACAAACCTAGAATAACAATAATAATTTAAAAAAAAAAAAGATTGTGACATGACATTAAAGCAGTTCCAAATTACCTTACTTAAGTAAACTATTGATGCTGAGAAACAATATGGCATATTTATTCAAGAGCTGGCTTCAGAGCTAGAAAAACCTGAAAACAAGTCTTACTTCTGACATATTGATGATGTACCTTAATAATCATTAGCCTCTTGGTGTCTATAAGAAACTCTTTAAGATCATAAATGTCTTTTTTCTTCTTTTTTTTATTAAAGCATTTTTATTTACAAAACATATGCATGGGTAATTTTTCAACATTGACCCTGCAAAACCTTGTGTTACGAATTTTTCCCTCCTTCCCCACCCCTCCCCTAGATGTCAGATAATCAATACATGTTAAATATGTTAAAATATATGTTAAATCCAGTATATGTATACATATTTATATAGTTATCTTGCTGCACAAGAAAAATTGAATCAAGAAGGAAAAAAACTGAGAAAGAAAAATAAAATATAAGCAAACAACAACAATAAGTGAAAATACTATGTTGTGGTCCACACTCAGTTCTCACAGTCCTCTCTCTGGGTGTAGATGGCTCTCTTAATCACAAGATTATTGGAACTGATCTGAATCATCTCATTTTTGGAAAGAGCCACGTCCATCGCGATTGATCATCGTATCATCTTGTTGTCATGTATAATGATCTCCTGGTTCTGCTCATTTCACTTAGCATCAGTTCATGTAAGTATCCCCAGGCTTTCTAAAACCATCCGGCTGATCATTTAAGATCAACCATTTCAAAGATGATGGCAACCTGTGTTGGTGGAGGGAGTTTCTCATATGGGAGTTCTTTAAACAGTTGAAAGCACAAGTCCTTCTTCATATTAGTGCCCCTCAATGGGAAATGGATCTAGATCCCAACAATACTAACATCAGACTAATAAAAATCAATTGCCATAATAAAAAACAGGAGTGACAGAAAACCATCTTAGTTAGCAAATACTTGACCTACTTTTCTTGAAGTAGAAAAGCCTGGTAGTCAAGGATAACATTGGCTCAAAATATTAACATTTTTATAAAATCTCAGAGAAATGTTTGGTGAAAGATTATGAATAGTATTGCTTCATTAAAAAGTGATTATCCATGAAGGAAAAAAAAAATGAGTTGAAAGAATGTTTGGCAAGAGATCCAACCAAACAAAATCACTTGGATAGCATTTAGGAATAAAGTGAGATGGAGAATTCATAACTAAAAGATTTATAACCAAAGGAAAGAACAATCAATCAACAATAATACCTTGTGCAAGGCAGTATGAGGAGGATTAGGAAATATCTTTCAAGCTTCTTGTAATAATCTGTGTGTGTGTGTGTGTGTGTGTGTGTGTGTGTGTGTGTGTGTGTAAGTTCAATAGAATCACCATACTTAGAATCGAACATCATCATCCCACATGTACTTTTTGAGGTAAATAAAATACAATAAAATTTTGATTATTTTTCAAATATGCTTCCCCCAACTTCCCCAATTTCACATTAATGACAGCTGAGATTTGATAGAGACAATCGTTTACAAGTATTAATTTGAATTACTATTACATAAGAGTCACTGGCCAGGTGCTACATAAATCCTAAGTTTTTTAAGTAGGCTTTTGGACTTCCCAAACTAGCTCTAGGGAGGGGGGAGGGAAGCATCTGGTAGAATGAAAGTGCCTTTTGGAAAAGGATGAAGGAAGTTGAAGCTAAAGATGTATGTCTTGCTTCCCTTGAAGTCACATCCCTCACCACAAATAATCCCTCTCTCCATATCCTTTCGTATAAATGTTCTGTCCATAGGAAAATAACTTTTGGTTCCTTATATCTTGTAAAATGTTTTGGGGTTTAGAGAATAGATATTTTCCTAAAATCTGGAGCAATTTAATTGAAAAACAATTTTTATGTATGATTTGTTGAAATATAGTTCTGAAAAAAAAAACAGGCTTAAATGGTTTTTAAAGAAGTCCAAAGATTCTCTGGATCAGTCCATTGTATTTCAAATGAAACTATCTGATTATGCCTTTAAACCTAAATCATTCTGGCTTTCATTATATGGCCAATGATCATTAATTAGGGCATCTTTTATCTAAATGCTTTGTCTTTTGTCTCAAACTCTAAGTCACTGAATGCCTGTTGCCTCAGACACATGGAGGCCAGGAAAAGGCCTTAATTTAGGAAGGTCAAGGTCATTTGCTGCATTTCCTGGTCATGACCAGTGATCTATATTTTTGTCTTGCCACTGAACTTTGATAATTCTGGAGGAGAGAGTGAAGCTAACAACACTGTACAGTTCTGCCTCAATTAAATCTAATTCACAGGCAAGTCAAGATGTCATCTTTGTGAAATCTTTAATCCTTTACAAGAACACAGGACAAAGAAAAATGTGTGGAACAGTGATCTTTACCCAAATTAAAATCAGAAATTCAAGGTAAAAAGCCAAAAAAAAAAAAAAAAAGGATTTATCGTGATCTCACAAGAAAGGGTAACTCTCAACAGACAAGGTGTCAGTAGTGAAGTGCAATGCACAAAATGCAAAACACAAGATTATATACCCCCCACCTTTTCTCCTATTGTCTGGGGGACACAGACTCAGGCTTACAGCAGATGCTAAATAAATGCATATTGATTAATTTACTTACAAACCTACATCTAACATATACATTTTATCTCCTATCTCTCTTCTCTCATCATCTCTTCAATAATATGGGATTCTCCCCTTGAAATTTTTTGGGGGTGGTATCTTTGCTAGACTATCCTGACTGGCTAGCTATACCATCCTCAGTTTGTGCAGCCTCTTTGCTTCCATGTCATAAATGTATGCATGATTATCACTACTATTCCTCCCTTCTCCTCATCCATCATCATCAACAGGCAGCCAAATGGTGGCAGCCAAGAAAAAAACTGGGGAGTGTTTAGCCTGTTGACACATAAAGCTGGGGTGATGCACCAAGCCTTGTGGTTCCTGAAACCAGCCAATCCCCAAGAGAAAAGTAGCCAGAAGAGGGTTGGGAAGTTGGCCCATCCTTTCAGAATGTGAAGATTTAGACAATGAGTCTATTGTAAGGCAAGACATTGCCAAATAATTTTGGACATTCTTCAAACTTCTCTGTTCAAACAACAGTCACACCTTATAATTATTGCACCGGGCTCTTGGAGAGATGAGCCAGCAGATTGTACAGTCATTTAATGCATAGTGAGGGAGTCTTGGGTGTGTCCAACACTGTATTTTCCCTATAAATTAAACTATCTGGGAAAAAAGATCTGCTAGTGATAAATCATGGTGATTATTATTAGAGTACTATGATTACATAGCACTATATAATGTCACGTTGAAGGAGCTCAAAGTATTTGACAGGAGAGAAGGAAGGAGGGAAGCAAGGAAGGAAGGAAGGAAAGAAGGAAATAGGGAGGGAGGGAGGGAAGGAGGAAAGAAAGAAGGAAGGGAGGGAAGGAGGAAAGAAGGAAGGAAGGGAGGGAGGGAGGGTGGGAGGAAGAGTGGGAGAAGAGAAGAAGGAAGGAAGAAAAAAAGAAAGGAAGAGGGAGGGAGAGGGGGGAGGGAGAAAGGAAGAAAAGAGGGAGGGAGGGGGGATGAAGGGAGGAAAGGAAGAAGGGTGGGAGGGAGGGAGGAAAGGAAGAAGGAAAGAACAATTAACTAATTGTTAAGAAGTGTTTGTTTCCTGAAATAAAATCTAAATTTGCCATGTTAGAACTCACTATTAGTGTTCCTGGTTCCTCCCTCTAGAGCCAAACCACAAATCTAATCCCTCTAACACATTAACCTTTCAAATTCTTGAAGGTAGCCATAATATCTCTTATGAGTCCACCCTTCTCCACACTAACAACCTAAATTTCTTTGGTGTGGATTCGAAGTCCTTCCTTCACCATTCTAGTTGTCCTTTTCTAGAAACTCTCTAGCTTATCAATCTTCTTAAACTGTGATGCCCAAAACTGAATGCTATATTTTTGATGAGGTTTGAAGAGAGCAAATACAATGGGAGTCTCACCTTCTTATTCCCGGAAGCTTACTGTAATACAAAATTATACTTACTTTTTTTTTTTTTTTAGCCACTACATCATGCTGCTGATTCATATTGGGCCTGCAGTCCCCTTAAGCACCCAATCTGTTTCAGAACAATTATTTTCTACCATTCTTTCTCCACCTTATACTTTTGAAGTTGATTTTTTATATCCCAGAAACTTTTTTTTAATCTCCATTGAGTTTCACCTGAAGAAATTCAACCAAATATTCTAACAGGTGAAGAGTTTTTTTGGATCCATCATTCAGAGAGCTAATAATCCATCATAGCTGTCTTTACCAAATTGGATGTAAATACTCCTTAGTCATTTATTTAAATAATTGACAAAAGTGTTTTGCAGCATGAAGTCAAGCACAAATTCCCAAAATCCTCCACTAGAGACTTCCTGCCATGTTAGCATTGAACCACCAATCATTACTTTTTGAATCCAGATATAAAAAAGTTCTAAAATTACTTAATACATTTCTCTCCATATTCTTTAAAGGGATCATAATAATTTTAATAATAAAAATAATAATAGCTAACATTTGTATGAGTCTTACTCTGTGCCAGGAATTATGCAATTATTATCTTGTTCAATCTTCACAACAAACTTAAGAGCTAGATTACTCTATTCACTGTTGCCAAAAAAAAAAAATGCATATGGGTATGTATAGATAAATAGAGACAGAGACAAAGAGAGAAAAGAAGAAGGAGGAGGAGTGTAATGAGAGCCACCTGCTAGTAGCTGCTGGGGATCTAATTCTGACCAGCAAAACATATCCTTTCATGTGAGATAATGATAATGATACAAGGAGACTGAGAGGCAGTTGCATTCTCTGACCTCTCTCCTCTTCCCTCTTGCCTCTGATTTATTTCATTCCCAATTCACAAGCAACATGTGTGTCAGTGAAGGTTGATTTGCAACTCCTTCAGGGGTGTTATGTGTCACGTCTGTGGGGGCTTTTGGAGAGTTAACCCGCCCCTTCACACTTAAGCATGATCCTTAACAGAAGAGGAAGAAGAGAAAAGGAAGAAAGGACAGGAGAAGAGACTGAATTGTCAATAAGCATTTATTTTATTATGCTCGTAGCATTGTGTTAAAAACTAGGGGGGAAAAAAAGCAAAAACAAGTCCTTGTTCTCAAGAATTTCAGTCTAATATACAAATGTTATATCACACACACACACACACACACATATATGTATATATATACATATATATGTATATATATATACACATATGTAAATATAGATAGATATGGATATCTAAATATATGCCAAAGAAATTGGAGCTACCTTAAATGTAAGGCACTAGTATTAAGGGGATTGGGAAAGGTTAATTACAGAAGATAAGAAGGAGCCAGATGATGATAGGCTTTAGAAACCAAATGGGAAAAATCAGATGATTTTACATTTGATCCTAGAGGTAAAAGGGAACCACTGGAGTTCTTCAAATCAAGTTGGTAGGGGTTATGAGAGACATTTAGGCCTATATTTTGGGGAAATCACTTTGACAACTGAATGGATGTTGGACTAGAATTGGATGACACTTGGGGCAGAGAAATTTAATCCATGTGTCATTTCAATGGACTAATATGAGGTGATGAGGGGCATGATAATGTTGGAGAAGGGGATGTGTTCAAAGATGTTACACATGTAAATGTATGAAGCAGCACTTTTTAGCAAGTGGTGGATATGGGGAGATGAGAGTGAGTAAAGAATCAAGGATGATCCCTAGTTAAGAACCTGGAAGACTGGGAAGATGGTGGTATAATAATAGGGAATTTAGGAAAAGAGGTTTGGGAAGAAAGATGGTGAGTTCATCTTTGGACATGTTGAATTTAAAATGTTTTTGAGATGTTTGGTTTTAGATATTCAATAGAAAGATGAAGACAGGAAACAAGCAATTAAGATATCGATAAGGGCTAGCCAAATAAATCTGAGAATCATCTGTTTAAAAATCATTATTAAAACATAAGAGCTGATAAGATCACAAAGAGAAACAGTAGAGAGAAAGGAGAGAGCTCAACAGAACAGCCTTCAAAAAACACTTTCTCTAGAGGGAAGACAATATGAGGAGATCCAGAGAAATCTGACTATTATATTCAAGAATATGAAGGGCTATTATCTGGAAATAGTATAATTTCTCTAGAGGGAGGAAGAATGTCTTGGACTTAAATAGATTTGGAGCTTTTTAGTTTTTCACCATCTGTCTTCTTTTTCTCATACTAAACATCCTGAGTCCTTCAATTAATTATTCTATGAACTCATCTCTAGTCCTTTCACCACTCCTAATTATATCTGAATATGTTCAATAAAATGGTAGCTTTATGTTGCTCATTTCCATAGTTGGCTAATTTTGTATCATTAGCTTAAGAATGTTCTTTAATATTTTAACTTATCAAAGATGATTTGGGACAGCTAGAGTGCCGAGCCTAAAGTCAGGAAGATTCATCTTCCTGAGTTCAAATCTGGGCAAGACATGTAACCCTATTTGCCTCAGTTTCCTCATCTGTACCATGACCTAGAAAAGGAAAGAGCTTTTGTCTTTGCCAAGAAAACCCCAAAGGAGATCACAAAAAGTTAGATAGGATGAAAAATGACTGAACAGCAATATCAAGAAGATGATTTACTTCCAATATAAATGCTGGATGATAGAACATTAAATTCTATCACCCAATGTCCTCTTTACCTATCCTTAGTTTACAAAATAATCACCAGTCTCCCCTTGCCAAAAGAAGGCAGTTCTTAGCCATGCTTTCCATGTGTCAGTGACACGTATACTCTCTAATCCTAATTTTTTGAAGCTGAAAAACAGATTCACTCTTTTGCCTCCTTCAATACAGAGGTAATGTTGGAATAGGGAAAGAAGATTTTTTTCAACTAAAAACACAGGAGGAAGCAGTGTTGCCTAATGGAAAGAACACTGAGTTTATATCCAAAAGATCAGGATTTGAGCTGTGGTTCTAACTTGGCATTGCTGCGTGAACACGGACATAAATTTTACCTGTGTCAATTTTCTCATTTGTAATATGGAAATAATTTATATGCCTACTTCATATAACATATATATAATTCATATATTCATAGTATACATATTCATATAACAATATAACTTACTTCACCGAGTTATTTTGAAAAAAGATGTTATAAGTTTTAGCCTGCTCCAGAAAGGTGAACACATATTATTGAGTAGAAGAGAGAAATTCTTTAACATTGGAACACTTCAATTTGAGGAATGGGGCTCCTAAGCTTAACAACCAATAATAGCCTATTTTCCCTTCCCATCAACACCATCATTGTTATCCTTTGTACTCAAAAAGGACAGAAGAGACATCATTATGTTGGGATCAGTTTTCGGAAAGCACAGCACCTTCTTTGATGAGGGTACACTATGCTAGATGGTCCCATGCAAGTGACTTGCATGTCTCAGAATCAATTCCAAAATTCTTCAGAGAGAGGCATTAAGAGTATTCTTATATCACTTTTTATGTATAAGTACTTACCTTTTGTAAAGTCTCTGTAAAATAATCTTTTAAACAAATATACAATTCACATTGAAGCAACATGACCAATTCATTAGCACAAGCATCAGAAATTTGGTCCATACTTTGTTACATCTCAGCCACAGAGGCTGCTTTAAATGCACAATCATCTGCAAACAAAAAGTCAAATACCAGTTCTCCCTCAACTTTAATCTTGGCTTGCAGCTTTTTGAAGTTAAAATATTTATAATATGAATTGCCATTTTCATCTTTATTAAAGGGCATCCAATGGCATTGCTGAAAACATTATGCTGAAACAAACAGCTCTGTTTCATTCCAACTAGGAAAGCACATGGGCTTCATTCATCATCCAGAATCTGTGCAAGCATGTTGTCATGAAACTGTTATACGATATTGATAGCCTTTGCCAGGCAACCAAATTTTGCCAAGATCTTCTACATACCCCCACGACTGACAGTATCAGAGGCCTTAGCTCAATAAAAGTTGTGTACATACTTCACACTTCAGTTTGTCTAAGATGATAGGAAAAGATAATGATAAATGTTGGAGGGGATGTGGGGAAACTGGGACATTAACACATTGTTGGTGAGGTTGAAAACTGATCCAACAATTCTGGGGAACAATTTGGAACTATGCCCAAAGGGTTATAAAATTGTGTATACCCTTTGATCCAGTAATGTCTCCACTGGATCTGTATTCCAAAGAGGTCATAAAAAAAGGAAAAGAACACGCCTATACAAAAACATTTGTAGCAGCCTTATTGCAGTGGCAAGAAACTGGAAACTTGAGTGGCTGCCCATCAGTTGGAGAATGGCTGAATAAGTTATGGTATATTAATTCTATGGAATATTACTGTTCTATAAGAAATGATCAGCAGGATGATTTCAGAAAAGTCTGGGAAAATTTACATGAACTGATGCTAAGTGAAGTGAGTAGAACCAAGAACACTTTGTACACAGCAACAAGATGATGTGATGATCAACTGTGATAAACTTGGTTCTTTTCAACAACGAGGTGATTCAAGACAATTTCAATAGACTTGTGATGGAGAGAACAATCTCCATTCAGAAAGAGGACTATGGGTACTAAATGTATATTTTTTCACCTTTTTGTTGTTGTATTCTTGCTTTTTTGTTTTTTTCTCATTTTTTTTCCCTTTTTGATCTGATTTTTCTTGTATTGCGTGATGTATTTGGAAAATGTTTAGAAGAATTACCCATGTTTAACCTATATCAGATCGCTTGCTATCTATGGGAGGAGAAAGGTAAGGAGGGAGGGAGAAAAATTTGGAACATAAGGTTTTGCAAGGGCAAATGTTGAAAACTGTCTTTGCATGTATAAAAAGCTATCATTGTTTTAAAGTTGTTACAGACCTCTGCTCTGCTCCCGGCATTTCCCTTGGAGTTGTCAGTCATTAAACATCACATTAACCATTCCTTGACCCTTTTTGAAATCAACTGGTTCTTAGGTAGATAACAATCTTTCAAGTAAAGGATCAGTCCATTAAAGAGCACACTCTAGGCAGCTAGATGGCAAAGTGAATAAAGCAATGGCTCTGGAGTCAGGAGGACCTGAGTCCAAATCTGATCTCAGACACTTAACACTTAGTAACTGTGTGACCCTGCACTTAACCCCAATTGCTCTACAGGAAAATAAAGAAAATGAAAGTTAAAAAAAAAAAAAGACGACTCTCTCCTTAAGAGAGAGACCCCACACAGACTATTGTCAGAGGACAGACTATTTCCTTTTCCTTTACAGAGATAGATGGGCATCCTTGAACTCCTAAGGGATAATCTCTTGCCATATAATCTAAAAGATTCAGTTAGATTTTGTCTGATCAGTAGATCCTCTGCCTTATAAAACTTAGCTGGGATAGAATCAGCACCAGGTGTTTTGCCACACAAGAGGACCCCTAATAGCATTCAGAAGCTCTTCAGTTGGAAATTTTGCTAGAGAGGGATTAACTGTTTATAGTCAATGGTCATTGGTCATTGAGATGGTCATTGAGAACATTATAGAAGTGTTCATCCCATCTCTCTCTCCAGGATCATGCCCTTATTACTAATCAATATGTCCCCATCAGCATTGAGTAGTTAAGATGTACTATATGTCTTTGGCCCATAACTTAACATTGGCATAAAATTGAATTTCATTTTCCTTGTTTCCTAGTTCGTATTTCCTTGTATATTCCAAGAATCCTGCATCTCTCCAAGCTTCACCTACACTTTATTTTTGATGGAATTAAATACAGCTATCTTAAAGACGGACATCCTATGCTGCTGGTAAACCCTCTGAGTTTTCACTTTTCATTTAGTAACTTTTGAATTTCTTCATAATTTTCATCAAACCAATCCTGATGTTTATAAGCGTTCTGGCCGAGATGAATAAATGCAATGTTGTACACCAAACCTACGAAGGCTGCCCACTCCTTTTCTGCTCTACCGTTGCCAACTATGTGTTGGCTCAACTTTTCCTCCAAGTTAGTAAACATTACGCAGAGAAGAACTCTAATCTGTTGACATTAAGTCTTCTGATAGTCGTGTAAAAAATGTGATCAAGCTAATAAGGGTTACCCCAATTTCAAGAATCTCTAGGGCCTAAAGTATTTTTCTAGAAGCCAAGGCTCTTCGTTTCACATCAGATTTGGAAACATCTCAATATTCTGTGGGAAAGCAAGCTTTTATCTCCAAAATATATCTTGTATTTATTTGACTATAAAGGAGAGTTGTCTGGGAGCCAAGACTGAATCAGGGCTCTGGGACTACAAATATTTAAAGAGAAAGACTGGATAGCTCATTAGAATTTTCAAGGACTCTAAGAATAGACTCCTCTAAAATTCTTATCCTTCAGAATTATTTCATTTCTACTTTTTAAAAGAGGAAACAAAACATTTCCAGATTGGAAAGAAATTTCCATGTAACACACTTGCTTTTTCTATTCTGTTCTAAAAAATTTAGTGTTCAAAAAGGATTCAGGGGTAGAAAGAGGGAAGTGACTTGCTAGAGTCTTATAGCCAGTTAGATTAAAAACAAGTATTCCTAGAATCATAGATTTGAAGTAACTGAAAAAGACCTCAAAGTCATCTAGTTTAGCCTTCTAATACCAATAAGAAAATTGAGGCCCATTAAAGAAGCCTTGAATGATATGGCCAAGATCAATAATAAGTGCCAGAGTCTGGATTTGATCCCAAATTCTGCTCATAGATCTAGTGTTTTTCCCATCCCCCCATGATTGGCTCTTAGCACAAACCTAGATATTTGCATTGCACGATAGAACTTTACTGCTTTCTACTTCCTACCCCCTTGGAGCATGGAGGCCACTTTACAATGACTGGACTCGTGATTTTATTTCTTAAATGTCCTAGTAATCATTTAATATCAGTGTTGAACAGAAATCTAGAAGTGATGAACATCTACAGGATGATTGTCCTACTGTGACATATCTGATAAAGGATCAACTCTTAAAAGATCTCTAGAGATAGGTAACCAGTCACCTCCCAGGGTAGCCCACTCTCCTCTTGATTCCTTCAAGTTGTCAAGAAGTTTTGACATTTACATTAAAATGCAGAATCCTTAAGAGACTTTCATTCTTTTCATTTGATTCCTCAGTATCTACCACAGGGCCAGGCACACAGAAGATATTTAGCAAATGACTGTTGACTAATGGATTCTGGAACTTCCAACCACTGCTTTCCCTGTGCCTCCTCTTGCTCTCTAGATTTTTCCCCTTCTTTACTGTCAGTCTTTCTTCAACATGGATATCCTTCCCTTTCCCTTTCTGTTTTCTATCTCTACTTTATATGTTGTCCTCTCCAGGAAAAAAAAAAAAGAGAAAACAAAATTGTGAGGAAAAACAATTACAAAGCCCCAAACCAGTTTACTACAGTGCTTACAAGGTAAGTACTTAGTAAATTATTTGTCTGTCTGTGTATCTAGATGTGTATATATCTGTACATGTATTAATGCAAGTATCAATGTATCTATTATCTATCTGCATGTGTGTATATCATGTATCTGCATACATGTGCATGTATGTAGCTGTACATGTGTGTACTGTATGCACTGTGCATCTATGTATGTATCTGTATATCTGTATTGCATGCATAATATAAATATTCATCTTTATATGTATGCTTGTAGATAAATATGCATCCTTATGTGTATCCATGCATGTATCTATGCATCTTTATGTGTGAATGCAAATATACATATATATCCATGTGTGTATCTATGTATCTGTATACATGTGAACACGTATCTATATGTGTATGTGTATGTGTATCTGTGCATCTTTATGTGGGTAGGTGCAAGTTTCTATGTAAATATGAATTAGTCTATGCATTCGTATGTGTGTCTATGTATCTTTATATTAGGCATTTATGTATCTGTATCCCTCTGAACACATGAATCTATAAGTGTATCCATGTGTGTATATATGCATCTTAATATGTATCTATGCATCTGTATACATGTGAATACATGTGTCTATATCTATATGTGTATCTGTGCATCTTTATATGGGCAGGTGCAAGTTTCTATGCACCTATGAATCAATGTATATATTCATATGTGTGTCTACATATCTGTATGCATGTGAATACATGTATCTGTATGTATATATATGCATGTGTGTATCTGTACATCTTTATATGGGTGGATACACACACACATACACACACATATTCATGTATCAATATAGGTATTCACAGTATGTCTATGTATCTTTATATTATATGTCTATGTATTTGTGTACATGTGAATACATATCTATATATGTGTATGCATATGTGTATCCGTGCAACTTTATATGGGTGGGTGCAAGTTTTTATGTATCTATGTATATATTCATGCATGTGTCTGTGTATCTTTATATTATGTATTTATGTATTTGTATATGTGTGAACGCATGTATCTATATCTATATATGGATGCATACACGTATCTATACATCTTAAATTGTGCTGCAAGTTTCTATGTATCTGTGATCATTCATGCATGTGTCTTTGTCTCTGTCTATGTATTTATGTATCTGTATACATGTGAATGCATGTGTCTGTATATGTATATATGCATATATCTAGCTAGTTCTGTTCTTCAAGTTCAAGTAGAACAAACCTCATTCTTCTTCCACATGACAGCCTTTCAAACAGGATTATAGGCTTATAGATATACATTATAGATATCCTTCAATGTAGCTTTAATACCATGTCCCCACCCTACTATTCTCTTCTCTAGGCTAAATATCCTTAATTTCTTCAATCTATCCTCATACAGAAGGATCTTGAGACATTATCCTGTTGGTTCTCCAAACACTCTAGTATATAAATGTCCTTCCATTAATCCAAGACTTTGTCCCTCAAATGAGGTGATTTCTCCCTGGGGGCTTGATGGTCATGAGTCCACATTTGATGGACCAATCTATGACTTCATGGAGAGTTATTACCGGTAGCAATCTCTAACGATGGCTACCAAAAGGGAGGGGGGGGTGACACAGAGACCTCTGATGCCATTATTCATCAAAAGGAATTTGTCCGTGATGTAAGAGTACCCACAGACTGGGATCTACTGCTTATATGAGCACACCCTAACCAAGCCAAGTCTGCTGCTGGGACTGCAGCTCCCGAAGACTCCAAGCATACCTTAAGGCAGAACGAAGAGAACTCAAGAGCTTAATCTTTGGCCTTCAAGCTGAGATATCAATCTAATGATTATTCAGTTTGAATAGTCAAGTGACCCAAAAGTTTCTAAAGCGAGGAGGTGGAGGTGGGAGACCAGCAAAAACAAATGTGTATTTGTTCTGCAAGTAAGCAAGTCAATCAACAAACACTTATTAAGTACTTATTATGTGTCAGTGCTTGGGATACCAAGAAAGGGGGAAGAACAGTTCCTGTCTTCAGGGAGCCTATATTTTAATATGGAAGATGATATGAAAATATTCAGGTGCATACAAGATACTTATAGAGTAGATGAAGATAATATGAGAGAGGAAGATATTGGTGATTGAAAACTAATAAGAAGTAGAAGTAAAGGATGGTGTGAGGCACAGAGATGAGAGATAGAGTATTGTTAAAGGAATACAAGCAGCTGTGTGGTTAGTTCACAGAGTACATGAAAGGGAGCAAAGTAGAAAAAGGCTACGAAGGTAAAAGGACTCAGGTTAGGAAGAGCTTTAAATGCAAACACAGAGGGGTCTTTTTCTAATAGATTCAGGAGAGTGCTCCAGTGATGTTCACAGATGAGGGGCATGGTCAAACCTAAGATTTAAGGGGAAAAAATAAAATAAAACAAAATCAGAATTAGAATAAGCCTTTTTTTTTCAGTTTCAGGACATCAAGTTTCTGTAAGATTTTAATACATATATCATCTATAATTAATTATTTTATAGAACTCAATTGAGTATTGGATGACTTTTTGAAAAAAGTACCCATAAGTAACTAAGGATAAGATTTGCAGCTTTAAAAAAAAGTTATTTTGTTTTTGTTTTTTGTTTGGTTTTGGGGAGGGGATAAGTTGGGGGGAGGGAGAGAAGGTTGTGTGTGGCTGAGATAAGTATCAGACTCTGTTTAAACACTATATTTCCCATAAGCCTATCTCCAATAAGATGGTGCTCATCCACCTACTATAGTTTCATAAGGAGGAGGCTATTGTCATATAGACTTATTTCTTGTTTATTTTTATAGTCAGAGGATGAAAGGGATATTAACCAGGAGAAAAAAAATAACAACAGAGTTGGAAAGACAAAGGATAAAGGTGGAGACAAAAAAAGAGTCAGTTCTTATCTTGCTGTAGAATTTTAGAGGGACCACATAGAGGAATCATGGATAATGAACAGTATCCATCAGCCTTTTCAAAGCATGAAAAAAGCCCAAAATCCTGAGAAATCTGTGAAACAATTCCCTACAACTTCTCAAGAGTGATGGAAAAAGTATTCCCGTCCCATTTGTTGTTCACTGGTTCCAGTCAAATCTGGAACACTTTGTGACCCCATTTGGGGTTTTCTTGGTACTGAAGTTATTAGTCATTTCCTTCTCTAGCTCATTTTTACAGATAAGAAAACTGAGGCAAACAGAGTTAAGTGACTTGTTCAAAGTCACTCAGCTTATAAGTGTTTGAAGTGGGGTTTGAACTTGGGTCTTCCTTACTCCCGGGCTGTGCTCTGTGCACCATGGCACCACTTAACTACCCTTCCATCTCATGGAACTGGGGGAAGAGAACGGCTAGTTGAGATGACCTTGGAGATAACAACAATACCTAATACAGAGTGTTGTTGTGAGGATCAACATATAGGTAACACGTGGAAAGCATTTTGCAAATGCTAAATAGATTTCCAAGAATCACACCTGCTTCTTGTCCAGATGTCAGTGGGTCATTAGTGCAAGTTAACTAGAATTAAAAAAAAAAAGATCTGGGGATTTTCATTTTTTAAACAGCGTTTATATGACACTTTAAGATTTACAGTGTACTTTATAGATACCTCATTTTGTCCTCACAACCACCCTGGGTGAGAGATATTATTATAATCCATTTATCAGATGAGGGGAAGTAATTTCACACAGCTGTTTAGGATTTCTTGACCTGCCCCCTAAGTAGAAGGGGGAGGAAACGAAGGTAACCCTAAAAACAAAGAATTTTCATTTTTAATGAAATTAAATGAACTGGATTAATTTTTTTAATTAAGAGAAGATGGATTCCCAAGGAGGAGGAGCTAGAAAAGTGGGACACTTCCCAAGTTCTTTGATATCTCATCATTCTCCAGAAGTGGAAAGTCTGGATGCAAGCAGATGAATCAGATCTTGGGTCGCTCCTTACCCCAGCCCTTCGAAAGCAAAGGAAGCCGCCCATCGGGAGGCAGGACCAGAGAGCTGGGCGGTTTCAGCAGAACCTACTGCCCTACCCTGGACAGAGTTCAGCTCCTCCTCCCCGCCCTCCAGCCTGTCAGACGAGGATCGGGATTGGTTACTAAGGTTTGGATCTCAGGCAGAAACAGTTAAAGATGATCAGCGAAGAGGATGCTGAGAGGGAAACGCTCGGCCCCAGAGAAAAGAGGCGCGTCTTCCTATGGGATGAAAGCCATCCTTTGAGGACAGAAGAGCGGACTTTCCTTCGGGGCAGGAGGCGATGCTGGGGGCTCAGGGAGCACAGATACGGGAAGGGTAAACGGGACTTGGCCCAGAACAGAAAAAGGACTTTTAAAAAAAAAAACAGAGGGGAAGGGCAAGCTCTCTAGCTTGTTAAATGAGAGCAGGATTGCAAAAGGCTCAAAAGTGAACCTCGAAAGGCAGCATGGGGCTGAGAATAGGGGACTGTGAAGAAAAAATAAAGGTGAATGGGGGGCAGGAGATTAAGAAACGTTGGGAGGTGAATGGGAAAGGGGAGATCAACGGGAAAGCGGCATCCAATGGTCAGCTTCACGACGAGCGAGAGGCCAGAGGCAAGCCTCTGGGAGACAGCAGCCGACTGCCCCTGTACAGCTGGGAGGAAATCAAGAAGCACAACCTGCACACAGACCAGTGGCTGGTGATCCACAGAAAGGTCTACAATGTCACCAAGTGGGCAGACAAGCATCCAGGAGGTAGCCGGGTCCTCAATCACTATGCTGGGGAAGATGCTACGGTAAGCGAGATGGAGCTGGAGCTTCCCAAAATCCCACAGCAGCATTGTGTGTGTGTGTGTGTGTGTGTGTGTGTGTGTGTATGCAGGCAACTTTGTATCTGTGTGTGTGTGTGTATGTCAGGTATGTGTAACAGTGTACCTGTGTGTACATGTATGTGCAAGTGTGTATTATGTAACTTTATAAGTGTGTGTGAAGTTGTGTGTCAGAGTGTGTGAGTGTGTATGAGTGTGCAAGTGTGTGTGTAACTTTGTAAGTGTGTCTCTGTGTGTGAATGTGTGTATATGTCAGAATATGCATGAATGTATATATGAGTGTTACGTGTGAGTGTCAGCATGTATGAGTGTGTGTGAATTTATGTGTAAGTATACAAGTATGTATGTAAGTGTGAATATGTCAGGAGTGTGTATGAGTGTGTGCATGTGTGTGCAAGTGAGTGTAACTTTGTAAGTGTGAATTGTGTGTGTCAGGGAGTATGCATGAATGTATATGTGAGTGTGTGTGTCAGTGGGATGTATGAGTGTGTATGTGAATGTGTGAGTGAGTGCATATCAAGGGGTGTATATGTGAGTGTGTATGTGTCTGAGTATATGTATAGAAAGTGTGTATGTGAGTTTGTGTGTATTGTGAGTGTGTGTATGTTGCTCATGTGAGCAGGAGAACGATGTTGGGGGAGGGGAGGGGAGAGGAAAGGCAGAAATGGCTCAGCCCTTGGCCCAAAGGCACTGCCAAGGCATGTTCAAACTTGAAGCGTTTCACCCGTTCCAAAACTGATCTTGTAGGATTTGGCCCAGCCAGAAATGAGAATGTATTAAGTCCCTAGGCCTAAGGGTGATATGCAGTAGTTGGCTTAATCCTATAATTCAAGCTGAAAGGAACTGTGGGATCAGCCAGACCATGTTGGTCATTTTACACAGGAAAAAAAAAAAAAAAAAAAACAGGTCCAAATGATATCCATCAGAGTTGGGCTTCAAGTCCTTTGTCTACAGAGTCAGGGCCTTTTTGTTGTACTACCTCTGTTCCAAGACCTTCTCACAAACTTACTCCGGAACCACAATCCATTTGATTTCTTGGAGTTTTTGTTTCCCTGTCTATAAAATGGAATATAATGACACTGAGCTCATAAAGCTATTGTAAGGATCAAATGAGAAAATAGTAATGGTGAACATTGAAAGAGTGCTCTAAAAATTGCAAAGGCAATCTGAAGGCAGCTGGGTGCCCAGTAGATAGAGTTCTAGACTTGGAATCAGGAAATCAAAATTCATCTTTGGCCTTAGTCGCCTACTAGTTGTGTGACTTTGGACAAATCCCTTAACCCTGTTTGCTCTCATTTTCCCAAATGTAAAATGGGGGGAATAATAGCCCTTGCCTCCTAGGGTTGTTGAAAGGATCAAATGAGATAATATTTACAATGCACCTAGTGAGTGGCTGGTACGTAGTAGCTACTATATAAAAGCTTATTCCCTCCCTCCAGTACTCAAAAACATTTTCCTTAAATTATCTCACTTATGATTTTACAAATTATCTCCATTTAATAAATGAGGAGACTGAAGCTAAGGAGAGGTTAATTGACTTGCCCAGAGTCAGAATTTCTTGAGTCAGAATTTGAACTTGAACTTGAACTTTCAGGCTATAAACTGACTATTCCATTCATTTATCTGAATAACAGAAATCTAGGCAAAACACTTTGCAAACACATAAATGGCTCTATATCATGTTTCTGTATTGTTTAGTTATTATTATTGCTTTTTATTATGTGGTGGCTGACCATGGTAGAGAGCTGAATTGCTTTAAATCCCAAGAGAGAGCACAGAAAAGCAAGTGTAGCAGATGCCAGGGCATTTAAGGGATTTGAATAGATCTTATATAATAGAATGATATTTTGGGTAAATGTTTAACAACTGGCTGGGCAGGGGCAGAAAATACACACATACATATAAACTTAAAAGTGTATCTTATATAGGATATGCTTTTAAATTTAATCAGCATTATTAACATTTTCTCTTTCACTTTCTGAAGGCTAGACAATAAACAAAACAATAAATTGGGTTTGGATTTGTAATTTGAATGTTCACAATAAAAATTTAACAATCTGGTTCAAGTGGGTTAGAGCTGGCTCCAGCACCCCCTTGCATATATGACTAAGAAGAACCTTTCTTCCTCATTTCAACTCTAATAATTTAAAAGAAAATCTGGCCATAATGGAGGATTTTTTCAAACTCCATGTGGCTAGAATCAGAGAACACTGAATCTGGAAGAATTTCAGAGATCCTTATGGAATTACAGCAGAGCATTAGATTTAAAGGCAGCAGACTGAGCTCCCTGATTCAGGCTTGGTTACTTAAGAAGAGCATGACGTTAGATGATCCATTCCCCTCTCTAAGGCTTCATTTTTGGTCCATTTACAATGAGGGGATGGGACAAATTGTGTTTGGCCCTTCAAGGCCTAAAAATGATGATTCTCTCTAGGTCAGACTTTTTCTTTCTCAATTAAGACAACTGAGACCCACAAAAATGAAGTGACTTGAGTAGTCATGAATCCTCCTATATGAACTAAAAAAATCAATTTCTTTATCTGATTCCTCCTCTTTAAAATGAGAAAGTTGTATGCCAAGATCCCTTGTAATATGATATAATAAAAAAGAATCACTTGAATTAAATCAAAGGAATTGTTCAAATCCCAGCTCTGTTACTTGCTGCTAGCCAAGTGACCATAAACAAATCCATCTCCCTCCTAAACTTTGGTTTGCTTCTCTGACGATGGGTTAAACTTTAGTCATGTTGTCATGTCCAATTCTTCATGAATCCATTGGGAATTTTCTTCACAAAGATACTGGAGTAGCTTGTCATTTCCTTTTTCAGTTCATTTTGCAGATAAGGAGACTGAGGCACAGGGTGAAGTGATTTGCCCAGGATCATACAGATAGAAAATGTTACTAAGCTCAGGAAGATGAATCTTCCCGATTTCAGACCCGCTCTATCCATTGCATCATCTAGGTGCCCAAGGGGGTAGACTAGATATTCTCAAGGGTCTGTTTGGTCCCTGAGTCCCTAATCCTTTCCAACTTTAGCATTCTGTGGTCCAGGAGTGGTTAGAGCCAAAGTTGGATCAAGAAACCACGGCCTGCCATTCTGAAGAGGATTCCTTTCTTCCACCAACCATTAATTTCATTCACCTGCCCCAGCCTCAGGAGGGTATATTTTCTTTGGCTTTTATTAGCCATGGTAATAGCAGGTTTCCTCCTTGGCATAGTGTATTTTTTGCAATTTGTTTTACATTATTTTATTTGCATCAATTTTTGCATTGTTTTATTTGTATCTATTTTGCATTATTTTGCTAAGTTTCCTGAATTTGACAGGTGAGATCTTAGAAGCAATGCATCATCAATGGGGTCACTTTTCTCCTTTCCTAAAACAACTTTCTTAAATATACCACCCAAAGAGTGACCTTTCCCCTCTGCCTCTCCTTTAATTACAGTACTTATGACATTCATTCCTAGAAATGTCTCTTAAATATTTGCCTCTAGGAGGATGAAAAGACATTAACATTCCCATTCTCTCAGCTGACAGTGAGATCTCTCCCTCGTGTTTCTTAAGATGCTTGATCTAGGGGACACGCCACCCATCTGCCTTTACATAGTGTCACAGTGATTAGTATGAAGGACTAAGAATCAAGAAGAACTGGATTTGAATACGATCTAGAAATTGGAATATGTTCTGTAAAATCTTCTGTGTCAAAGTACTATGTAAATCTCAAAATGCTCTCTCCATGCTTGATGTCATTATTGACTGGCTGTCTTTGGGCTAATCACTTGCTACTACAGCTATTTATTATTACCTCCACCACCCTCAATGGCAAAAATTGATGATCTATCTTAACATCAGTCACTTTGGCTATAAAATGAGGAGTCTTTGACTAGAAGATTTGGTAAAGTCCCTTTTAAGTCAAAATCGACTACCTAGGATCTTAAGGTAAACACCCAAAGAAGGTGTAGCAGGGGTCTGTGGAAGTAGTCAAGTCAGAACAAGTTAAGATAATAACCACTTATTAAGCACCTGCTGTGTGCCAAGCACTGAGCTAAATATTGGGGAATACATAAAAAGGAACCCTCCAAAAAAAAGTCTCTGCCATAAATAATACACAAAGAGCTACATACAAATAAGATACACATAAAGTAAGTTGGAGATACTCTAAGGTGGAAGGTACTAGCATTAAGAAGAAGATGCTGAGTGTCAGAGAGGGGACTAGGTAGTATGTTGGATACATCGCCAGGCCTGAAGTAAGAAAAACTTGAATTCAAAGCCAGCTTCAGACATTTATTAACTATGATTCTGGGCCAAGTCATATACCCTGTTTGCCTCATTCGCCTATAAAATAATCAGGAGAAGAAAATGACAAATCACTCCAGTATCTTCACCAAGAAGATCCCAACTGAAATCACCCAGATATGATTGAAACAACTGAATAACAACAATAGATCTTGTGCTCTGTTTATTACATCGCCTGATTCCAGAGGAGCAATAGAAGAGCTAAGATTAGAAGGGGATAGTGGAGACCATAGAATAGGAGACTGGCCTTTGTACAACAGAAAGGAGGGCAGTGAGTGGTCTCCACATCTGTCAGGAAGGCGGTCCTCTTGTTGATTGATGTTCTGCCCCACCCTTTTACATAGAAATACAACTCCACCTTCCATCTGGATGACTCCCTAAGAATTCCAACTTCCCAGTAAAGAAATATGATTGATGAAAAGTCCTAAGGGCAGTACACTGATCCAGGAGATGAATGCTAACTGTAGCTCTGCCCCTATACAAACTTTATATTATACCATGTGATGTCTTTCAGGGAAAAGAATCATAAGGATGTAGTTTGGAGAAAATAGGGCATTGGGATTGGGAAGATCTATCTTTTGATCTTCCCAATTACTGTCTCTGTGACCCCCAAAAAATCTTTACTCTCTTTGATCTTTGTTCTTTTCTATTATAAAATATAGAAAATAGTACAAGGGTTATTATGAGGATAAAGTGATAGAATTTAGCATAGGGCCTTGAAAAACCTTAAGATCTCCCTAAATGTGATCTATAAGTATGTTATATTTATTTAATCCATTTCTAGAAATCATAATGTAATAGTAAGAGTACAATATGTAAACCAAGGTCCTTGGAATCCAAAGTGTGGGTGGTTCTGACTCTTACAAGTTATGTGACTGTGGGCAAATCATTTCACCTGAAAAGGCTTTAATTTCATCATAGGTAAAGCAGGGATAAGTATATTTGCCACTCCCTCTTTTGCAGGAGGATTGTCGGGAAATGATGCTATAAACTGTTACATTCAAATTTTCAAAACTGCAAACTAACTAAATACTTATCAAAGGCTTGCTTTATGTAGAATATTGTGCAAAGGCTTGGGAAATTAGTTGAGAAAAAACAAATGTGCAGTCCCCAGTCATGTGGAGTACATATTATGCATAAGGCACAGGGCTAGATGTGGAAGATAGAGACAAAAGTGAAATTCCCTGCCTCAAGGAGTTTACCCTCTATTGGGGTAAGCTCTCTGTCTCTATCTTTCTGTCTCTCTCTTTTGTCTCTGTCTCTTGTCTCCCTCCTCTTTGTATGTCTCTCTCCTCTCTCTCTGTCTCCCCTCTCCTTTGTTCTTCCTCTCTCTGTGTCCCTCCTCTGTCCCTCTCTCTGTCTTTCTCTTTTCTCTTTCTCTTTTCTCTTTTCTCTTCTCCCTCTTTTCTCTCCTCTCTCTCTTCTGTCTCTCCTCTCTCTCCCTCCTTCCCGCCCCTACCCCATGTCTCCCAGTTCTCCCTTCTACCCCCCCATATGTTTATGCATGTACTGGTATGTGTGCATAATCATGGGATCCCTAGATAACTATAATACATAATGATATTAGAAGGTTCTGGGTCCAAAATCATGAAAATCTGAATTCAAATCTAACTTGAGATATTTGCTGATTGTGTTTATTGATGTTCAATTGTATGCAACTCTTTGTGATCCCATTTGGAATTTTCTTGGCAAGGTTACTAAAGGAGTTTGCCATTTCCTTATCCAGTTCATTTTATAGATGAGGAACTGAAGCAAATAGGGTTAAGTGATTTTCCAGAATCATACAGCTAGTATGTGTCTGAGGCAAGATTTCAACTCAGAAAGTTTGTCAAGTTCAATACTCTGTGCCATTTGCCTCATTTTCTTCATTTGTAAAATTGGGATAATTATAGCACCTACTTCCCAGGGTTGGTGTGGGGATCAATTGAGATTATAATTGCAAAGCACTTAGCCTAATATCTTAGTTTTTCCAATGAAATTTCACATTTTCTTCTATTTTTTTTTTCATTTTTTGGTCTTGATATATCGTTTCTTGATTTCTCCTACAACCATTAGTTTTCATTTGCTCAAATCTAATTTAAAGACAATTATTCTCTTCAGTGAGCTTTGTGCTTCCATTTTCATTTGTCCAATTCTACTTTTTAAGGAGTTTTTTTTTCCTTTAGTGTATTTTTGTTTCTTTATTTCCATTTAATTAATTCTGCTTTTTAAGGCACTTTTCTCTCCATTGGCTTTTTGTGCCTCCTTTTCCATTTGGCCTGGTCTGGTTTTTAAAGTTGTTATTTTCTTCAATATTTTTATATCTCTTTTATGAAATTGTTGATACATTTTTCATGATTTTTTTGCATCAGTTTTATTTGTCTTCCAAATTTCTCTACCTCTTTTACTTTAATTACAAAATCATTTTTAAGCTTTTCTATGGCCTGAGACCAATTCATATTTTTCTTGGAGGCTTTGAGTGTAAGAACTTTGATTTTGATATCTTCCTGAGTGTGTGTTTTGATCTTCCTTGTCACCATAGTCACTTTCTATGGTCAGAATTTTTTTGTTGTTGTTTACTAATGTTCCTTCCTATTACTTGACTTTTTATTCTTTGTAAAAGTAAGATTCTGTTTTGGGGGTGGAAACTGCAGTGTCTCAAGCTTCAGGGGGTTTGTACAGCTACTTTCGGTCACCCTGTAAGTTTTCAATTCTTCTAAGGTAGTACAATCTCAGAAGAGATGCTCACTACTCTCCTGGCCTATGCTCTGGGAGCAGCCACAAGTATTCTTTACTACCCTGGATTGTGAGGAAGATCTCCATTGCATTGTGACCATTGGTTTTGATATTCTAATGCTCTTCCTCACCCTAGGACTGCGGCCCAGATCTGAGTATGGGCAAAACAAGAGTTTTGCCTTAGTGCTAGCAAAGAGATTCCTATAATCTCCTTTTTTAACCAGTTATTCAACCCTGCCTGTGGGCTGAAAGTTCTGCTGTTGATTCGGCGCTCCCAAGGCCTACTCCCAGTTTGCTAGGACCAGAGTTTTGCTGGTATGGCCTAAGATGGACTATGCTCCACTCTTACCCAGGTGTGAGAAACATTTTCTGCTGTTCTTCTGAGTTGTCTGAAACAACCATTGCTGCCATTAATTCACTTGCCCCGAGGCCAGCTTCTGGACTTGGGTTGTGCTGGCACACCTGCACTCCATTCTCACCATTATACAACAGAGCTTTCCTGTGAACTTCTAAGTTGTCTTGGTCTGGAAAATTGTTTCATTCCATCTTTTGTGAGTTCTGCTACTCAAGAATTTGTTTATAGTCATTACTTAAAAGTATTTGGAGGAGTTTAGGGTAGATCCCAAGCAAGTTCTTGCCTTTCCTCTACCTTGACTTTGCCTCCTATAATACTTCTTGTCAAGGGTTAGTTTCCTTCCTTATCACTTTTAATTAGATTTATTTTTGCTCTTACATGTTTTGAGATCATGATTGTTACCTTTTTTTTTAATTTCATCTGAATCACAATAGAATCTGTTCTACCCCCTTTTCCTGTAATCTGCTTAAAATGTGTTTTTGTAGATCTTGTAGATTCTATTTTTTATTCCATTCTGCTACCCTCTTCTATTTTATTAGTGAGTTCATCCCATTCACATTTACAGCTATTATTGCTGATGACATTTCATTCAATCCTATTTTCTTCTATTTATCCTTTTGGTCTCTCTCCTTTCATCCTGTCTGTCCTCATAAGTGTTTTGCTTCTAACTACTACTTCCCCCTCTGTTCCATCAATAACCCCTTTTTTCTTATCTTCCTTCCCCTCTACTTCCTTATGGGATGAAAGAGATTTCTATATCCAATTGAGTTTATATGTTATTCTCTCTTTGAGGAAATTACAATAAAACTAAAGTTCAAGCATTGTCTACCACCCTACCCTACCCCACTTTTCCTTCATTGTAATAGGTCTTTGATATCTCTTCACACTAGATAATTTCTATTTCCCCAGTGAAATTATCTCTTACCTCTTAACACTTTTAAATGCTGTTTTATCATGATCAACTTATACTTCCAACCTCTGAATATTTATATTCCTTTTAACTACCCTAATAGTGATAAAGTTCATAAATTACAATTATCATCTTCCCATGTAGTAATATAGTTTAATTGTATTGAATCCTTTATTTTTTTCCTGTTTTTTATGCTTCTCTTGAATCTTGAATTTGAAATCAGATTTTCTCTAGTCTTATCAGGTTTTCTCTAGTCTTTTCATCAGGAATACCTGAAAGTTTTCTACTTTATTAAATGTCTAATTTGTTCTTTGAAGGATTTATACTCAGTTTCACTGGATGAGTAATTCTTGCGTGGAAAACTAATTTCTTTGCTTTATTGAATATCACAGTCTGAGACTTCAATCCCTTAATGTAAAAACTGCTGAATACTATTTAATCCTGACTGTGATTCTACGCTATATAAATTGTTTTTTTTTTTTCTTTGATTGCTTGCAGTTGCTTTTTTCTCCTTGACCAGGAAGCTCTAGAATTTCACTATAACATTCCCTGGTTGTTTTCATTTTGGTATCTCTTTTAAATGGTTGATAGATTCTTTAAATTTCCATTTTACCTTTTGGCTTTAAGAGCAGAGTAGTTTTTCTTGACAAATTCTTGAACCATGATGTGCAGGCTCTTTTTTGATAATGGGTTTCAAATAGTCAAATAAATCTTAAGTTATCTTTCCTGGATCTATTTTCCAGATCAGTAATTTTTCCAATGAGATATTTTCCTTTTTCTGCCTTTTTTTTATGTCTATGTACACTCTTCAACCTTAACTTTTTGTACATTCAGGCTTTTTTATGTCTATGTACACTCTTCAACCTTAACTTTTTGTACATTCAGGCTCTGATCTGACTTTTTGGGGGAAGGGACAATTATTTCCTTCTTCATATTAGGTGACATCTTGAGAGAAAAAGCCAAATGTAGAATTAAAATGCTACATTAAAATGTAGAATACTGTTAAATCAAGTGTCTTAGCATGAGACTATGCAAATTATTTTCTTATCCTGGAATTCAATTGAAATGAAAGTTATTCTAGAAGTACAATTTTGCCTAGAAATCTTTCTACTATAGAAAGATGTTGGAAGGAAAGATATTGAATATAATGGGACTGGCCTATCATCCCCATTGGAGCTCTGAAAAAAAAAAAAAAAAAACAATGAAAGTAGATGAATGTTTCTATTTGTGCATTGCACTGTGACTATGGAAAACTACTCAAAATAATAAGTGTTTATGTTTATAAAATTCTCTCTGTGCATTCTTATTCATATGGACCTTACATGATACTTCTGAAGTATGATCATTCTAACTTTGTAGATGAGGAAATTCAAACTTTAAGAGAAAGTTGTGAAGCTAAGGCCTGAAGCCATATCTTCTTAGTCTAGATTCAACTATCTTTCTTACCTTACCATACTCAGAAACAGAAATGTGAATTTATTCAGAAGTTCAGACTTTTTCCATCTGATTGTTGTCCTTGCTCACTTCATTTGTGTCATAATTGGTATTACACTGTTTCTACATCTGGGTTTGAGGCATAAAATTGATAGAAAAGTGGATTGAGGGCTAGGCTTGGAATCAAGATCTGATTTCAAGTCTGTTCTCAATCATTTACTAATTGTTTTACTCTGATCAAATCACTTAACCTTTGCCTAATTTAGTTTCTTCATCTGCAAAATGGGGAGAATAATACTGTATATCTTACAAGGTTTTTTTTGATGATCAAATGAGACAATATTTATTGGAAAAAAGTTAAAGCAGTATCTGGCACATAATAGCTACTGTACAAATTTTAAATATTATTGTTTTTGTTGAAAGGGACCTTAAAACGAAGAAGACAATATCAGAGCTGGAAGATATTTAGAACAGAACCTAGGCACTTTAGAACAGAGAATGCAAAAACTAATATGTGTGTGTGTGTGTGTGTGTGCGTGCATGTACTACATAACATAGAGTGATAGAGCTGGGAAGAAATACAGAACATAAAATACAGAATGTCAAAAATCTAATATCTGAGTCCCAGACATATAAAGAATTTTGGCTAAGATCACAAAGCTAGTTGATGCCATAGGTCTTGTTTCCTAATCCATTTTTCATTTTGCTAATAGGAGGAGTCCATATCTGTAGTTTGCACTGTGCTTTATAAACTGTAATTTGGTGATTGGACTCAACCTCTAATATATAATCCTATAATCTACTAAACATATAAAATCTGAGTTTTCACTCTAAATATTTTCAAGATTTGATAGAAAAATAATTTGTATATCTTCCATTCCTAATAGCTCTTCACTTTAATGTCTGTAAATATTTTAATACATAATATTGCATTGATCAGGATAATAACCCTGTGAGATAGGCAGATGAGCATTTTATCATTGCCATTTTACATATTGGGAAACTTGGACTCCTGGAGATTAAATTAATCATGCGCATACTTCCACGGCTAGAAAACAACAGAAGTGTGTGGGATTTGAGCTCAGCATCTTGCTGGTGCTGAATTTAGTACTCTAGTCCCTATACCTTGCTCCTTTCCAGTGAATCCCTAAAAGAAAAGAATGATGTTGTGGTTGGAAAGGTAGATTCAAATTCAACAGCTGCATTTTATACATTATGTAAACTTAGACTGGTTCTAGCCTCCAAGGGTCTTAATTTTATGCGATGAAGAGGAAACATCAGATGAACTCAGAGTTCCTTTTTTTCATGTCTACCCATAAGCTCTGCACAGGGTAAAGACAATATCCTGGACTCATGACTAAATACACACAATCAGCCTTGTTGCTGGCCCAGGAAGACCCATATAATCAATTATACAGCTACAGACTCGGAGTCTTGAAGACATAATTTCATATCTGGCCTCAGACACTTATTAGTTGTGTGACTGGGGGAAATCATCCAAGCTCTGTTTCAGTTTCTTATCTGTAAGATAAGAATAATAAAAATATCTCCCTCCCAGAGTTATTATAAGGATCAAAGAGATAATAATTATCAAATGTTTAGCACAGTACCTGGAACATAATTAATGCTACATAAATATTAAACCTTCTTCAGAATCAGCGAAGGAAGACAACCTCCCACACTTCTAATTTGTTGCTTACATAGGTGTAACCCTCTTTACACAGTAGAGTATTTAAAATTAAATAAACATCAAATTCACTAGAATAATAATTATTCATATAGTTGAAAAGTCTTCAGCACTTTAAGACATTTTGTTGGATTCTCCTAACAGTTCCATTAAAGGGGTGCTATTTTAATCCATTATTTTTAACTTATTTAGTGGTAATATTATTCCCATTTTACAGAAAAGGAAATTAAGGTCCAGATAGCTCAGGGTCAAGCAATTAGAAAATGTCTAAGGCCCAATTCAAGCTGAGGATTTCTTGATTCTAAATCTGATCCTGTATCCATCATCCCACATTGTTTATTTAAAATACTTTGGAGAATGTTGGTTTTTAAAAGAAACTGGTAAAGTCCTAAATCAAAGAATCCTTTTGCCTAAAGATTTCTATATGGTGAAAATTGTTCCATAAGAATTTTCTTTGAAAAATCATTTTGTGATATGAGGATGTTCTCTCTACTTGACCAGATTTTCATGTACCCAAGTTTTTAAGTGGCCTCATCTACAGTTTGCAAAGATGACTTTTCATTCTGACTTTATTAAATCAAGTGACTGGTTTCAGCCATATTTTTATGTTTTAGGAGCATAATATTCAAGATCTTCTAAAGAGGAATTTTTTTGAGAATTTGGACAGGGACTCCAAAGGAATCCCTAATGGACTGTGATTGGACTGAGTTTAGATCCAGGATGAGGAAAACCTAAAAGGATGATAATACAAATGGAATAGATAAACAGAAAATTTATCTTTCTGTCTCTGTGTCTCTGTTCTTCCCATTCCAGGATGTCTTCTTGGCCATGCACCTGGATCAGGCTGTGGTTCAGAAGTACCTAAAGCCGCTGCTGATTGGGGAACTGGCCCCCGGGGAACCCAGTCAGGAAAAAAACAAAAATGTAAGTAGGAGTTGAACTCCATTGGACAATGACTGATAGGGAAATTCTCCGGGAGCTATTTATATTTAAGGGAGTTCTTTGGATTCCTCTAAATTAAACTGCTGCTGAGGATTAATAAAAAGCCCACAGCTATTTAGCAACAGGGCATAACAACCAGGATTTAGTCCCATGGTATTCAATATAGATGGAAATAAATATAAGACTTGAAAACCCTTGAAGGTAATAGGCACATTTATTTAGCTTTGCCTCCTGAGTGCTCTGGAATCACTCTCAAAGAGGAAAACCAGATATATCTCACCCTCTGAGATTTAATTATCTCCTAAGGGATCAGAATATCGTTTTCTTAGTGCTTTTGGTTCAGTCCCCATTCTGGTGTGTTGTAACCCATTGCTAGCCACCAGAGATTGATAGTTCAATTTAATTAATCAACTAGCTTCCACACATATTATATTTATTTCCAGAGAGGGAGGGAAGAAAGGGGGAAAGAAAAAAGGGAAGGCAATTATCTTTGTACACTTTAACATACTTTCACAAATATTGTCACCCTGCAACTCACATGGATCGTAATAATTACCCTTGGAATGGAGCAAAAAACATTGTCTGATCATGTCTATGAATGGAGTTTGTCTAGAATACCATTCTCTTAGAAAAAAAGGGAAATCACACATACTAAGTAGTAATCCTCCCCAAATGAGTTTGTTCAACAATTAAAATTTTATTTCTGGTGATCGGGAGAGAAAGCAATTCATAGTGAATAGAAAATTGGTCTCAGGAAGGAATGAAAGGAAAAGAAGGAAAGGAAAGAAGAGAAGAAAAGGAGAGGAATGGAAAGAAGAAAAGAAAGGTGGCTAATTGCAATGTAGATGCTAATATGAATAGAATAAGTTGAGGGATTTCCCCAATAGCACATAGATTAAATCACAGATAAAAAACATTTTAAAGTAATTATGATTATATCTAACATTATATATATCTCCCTTGTCCAAATCTATGATTACACTGGTAGATGAAATCTGTTATTACGCTGATATAGGAAATCTCTACGAAAACAGATGAGTCATGGACTGTTGGTATGAGTGTTGGAGATTAGGACCTGAAAGAGTAAGCAAATTTCCAAAGATCATGTGTTCAATTTTGTCATAAGAAGGACTCACTCCCTGTTTGTCCTGATCCTGAGGCTAACTTTTAAACCACTATTCCTTATAGCCTATATACAAAGCTCTTTAAAGAGTCCATATACTTGTATCCTTTCATCTCCTCATAAAAGTGCTTAAGGGTAAATTGTGCAAGTATTATTGTCCTTTTTCTTTTTTATAAATAAAAAAAAATTACATTTCAGGCTAGATAATTTGCCCAAGTTAAAATCATAGCTAGACACAGGTTCCAATTTACCCAATTCCTCCCTCCACCAGCCAAAACTTTGACAAACCTCCTATTTCTAGAGATGTTTTAAGATCAATCAATTAATCAAAAACCATATATAATAAAGCAACTATATACACTAAGCCAGACCTTGTGCTAAGCCCTGAGAATACAATGGGGAAAAAAGTCCATATCCCCCCCCAGGGTTGGACTTAAAAGGCTTCTTTTTAAAAACTAAACAAATATGTTTGATTAATATTATCTAGTCTCTATACTCCCAAATTGAACAGTTAAAAGGAAAAGATAAAGAAAAGCAAATTCCTTAATACATCTTTAATATAGCAAAAACAACTTCCTGCAATAGCTATGTCCACATCATATGCTTCTGGTTACATGAATTTTTCATCTCTCACCTCCCTGACAGGAGATGAATAGCATATAGTATCCCCATTCTTTTGGTTGCATGGTTTATCATTACAATGATAAGAATTCAAAAATCTTTTTAAAATTTTTTTCTATATTTTATAATTAAATTATATTCCCAGTTCTGCTCACTTCACCTTGATCAGTTCATAAAAAAATCTTCTCAATTGCTCCTGAAATTATTGATTTCATCATTTCTTATAATACTATAATATCCTATTACATTCATCTACCACAATTTCTGGCTATCATGAAGAGAGTTGCTATAAATATTTTTGTACCTAGAGATCCTTTTTCTCTTTCTTTGATTTCTTTATGATACAGACTTTATCATACTATAGCTGGGTCAAAGAGGATGCAGAGTTTGGTAACTTTATAATTTCTTTCCAGTATGGTTGAATCAATTTACAGTTTCATCAACAGTGTTCTAATATGCCTCTTTCCCCATGGCCTCTCCAATATTTGTCATTTTCCTCTTTTATCATTTTGAACAGTCCAATAGAATGAAGTGGAACCTCAGAGCTGGTAAATTATGTTTCCCTTATTATTAGCAAGATAGAGAATTTTTGCATAAGTTGTTGATATCTTGAATTTCTCAGTTCATCATCACCACCACCGCCAAATGTGCCATAAAAAATTAAAAAGTATAAGATATTTTACTAGATTTACGATAATGAGCAAATCAGTCCATCTCTCGAAGTCTCACTTTACTCATGTGTAAAATGAGGTAATTAATACGTGAATTCACTCCTGCCCCAGACTTCACATGTTAAAAATATCCTCTCTCCCTGTGCCCTTTCCCTCTTATTGGCTCCCTCAAAGAAAATCCGTTTTAAGAAGTATGAGTAAGATAGCCATGTCTTCATTCCACTCCTGGATGATTCTCCTCTTCTCCTCCTCTCTAAAATGTGTTTGCATACAATACCTTCCTCCTACACAGACACACACAGAGAAACACAAACACACCCCTTTCCAACTTCCTTTTAGATATTGTTTTCCCTCCTGAAGCTAAAATACTCAAGTGTATGAACTTTCTTCTTGTTGTATTTCAATACTTAGTACTTAATTCAGTGACTGGCAGATTGAAAGCTTGATAATTCCTTTCTGAATTGACTTGACAGAAGTTTGTTTTGCTTAGTACTCATATGTGACAGTAGTCTTTGTTGCAACATTATTTAGACAGAGAAGTGGGAAAAAGAGGAAACTGGGATATGAAGGATGCTCGTGTATATGTATGGATCCACTAGTCCTAATGCAAAGAAAATTGGCATCCAGCTAGAATAAGTTCTGATCTCCTAGAAGTTACTTGGAAACAAAGACTAAGACCAGTGAATGTGAATTATCTAATATGGGAAAAGGACAAAAAAAAATGAGGTCTAACCACTGCCATCAAAGGAGAGGGAATCAGAAAATAATCAATATGGGAATGTAAAGGAAAAAAAATTCTGAAATTACCAAAAACCATAAGAGGAATGATAATGGTGATATAATCAGTATAGTGCTTTAAAGTTTGCAAAATACTTTAGAATATTAACTTTTTATCCTCACAAAAATTTATTTTACAAACACTGAAGACAAAAAAATACGAAAAAGAAATGAATGAAACAACCAATGAAGGTATAAAGTAAAATGCATTATTCCAGAAAAAGGAATAAAAAATAAGCCCTAAAAATTAAAAATTAAAAGACTCAAATGTTATAAACAAAAGAGCAACAACAAATATTACCAAAGAGACTATTAAGAGTTTTTCCCCTAAAAGAACACAAGAAAATAAAGAAGAAAAGAAATCTTAAATAAAAGTGATGGTGGAGGGAAAAGGTTTGAAACTTTATGGATTAAATGAACCTTACAATTCATCTACATTGGAATATTTTTTCAGTCAGACTACAGATTGGAGGTACATAAAGAAAAAAGGAAAGAAGATGGAAAGGATATGATATATACTGATCAAATTAATGGGCAATAATCCTGTAGTCTTTCAGAAAGAATAAGATCTCCAGGACAAAGGGTAAGGAGGCAAAAGTGATTGAAATATTAAAAAAAAAAAAGAGGAAAAAAATATCATTTCAAAGGTTGAAGAAAGTCCCAAAACATTGTCATGGTGGAAGGGAAATATTATATAATGAAATAATGAAATCTAACCAAGGCTCTAATCTACAGAGATTTACTACTTAGATCACTCATCTTGTGACAACAAAAGGGCAATCAAAAAATCTGACAGGCATCCAGAAAACTAAAAGGGCACGGGCCCAGGTAGGAGTGATGAGGTAAAGTCTAGTTTTGGGGGCTCCCCATATGGGAACCAAAATGAGATTAGGGTTTCTGGTGATCAGGAAGTTAAATGATAAGGTCTAGTGGCAGGTTCAGGGTTCAGGTAACCAAATAGAGAGGTTTGGTTCCCCCTCATCCCCTTGGGATTCAGCACAAGGGTAGGGAGTTTGGGAGAACTCCCTTCTGACAGCACAGGGATTCTCTGTAAAGAATTTCCAAACCTGAAAACCTAAATTGATAAGAGGTTTATTATAGGGATTGGGAAGTAAGGTTAGAAATCCTGACAGAGAGGCATAAAGTCTCTTTTGGGGGAATAGATGAGGGTAAAGAGAGAGTAACACTGGAAAAGAATATTATTCCAGTGGGCAGAGGCTTCCTTGGCACACCATGGCATGTTTGGAACCTCTACAAAGAGAGGATTTTAGATTGGCTCTTTTATAATAGGAGCTTTGTCTACAGACTGAAGGGGACTAGTAGGTGGAGTTCCAAGTTGGCTCATTTACTAGTTGGGTTTCAGCTTGAGCTAGAATTTGAATAAAATAGATCTTTAATTGAATAGGGTTGGAATTCTTTTGCTCAGGACTGAACCAACCCCACTTAGATAACAGAATGAAACTGTTTGTCTTGTTTCCCTGGGCACAGAGTTGAAGGAGATTTTCTCCTTCTAGGAGTTTTCAAGTTTTGGGGTCCCTTCTTCAGGAGATGTCATAGCAAAGGTATGGGAGTAGATGTTCATGGGGATAGCAAAGGATAATAACAAACTATACAAGAGACTGCAGGAATTAGTATTTCTAAGAATAAAAGACAACAGAAAAAAAGGGTCACAGGATAAGATTACAAGGCAATAACAGACATTGTTTATTAGAGAAAACTCAAAATATAAACTTAAATTATATGAAGAAAATAAATATCAAAGAAAAACTAAAGTTTAAGGTGCATGAAGCAAAGCATTAAAGTCTTAAGCAGAAAGAATGGAAATAATGGAGAGAGGAAGAGAAATCATCTTTAGAAAAAGGTGTAGAAATGAAATTATAAAACTGATGACAATTTGAGGGAGCATAGGAAGAGTGATTTAACATTACTACCTAACTGGAAAACTTTACTAACTGGAACAAAAAAAATATAAAACTAGGTAAAAGAAGGAAAAGAATTAAAAAAGAAAATCTAAGACCTAGTAAAAGAGATAACAAATAAAAGGAATAAACACTTGAGAATAAGGGAAATAGAGCTGAAGGGAATAGTAATGCCTTAAAGTAGTTTAAGCTAAAATCACTGAAGAAATAAATACTGTCTTTATAGAGGAAGAAGAGGGAAAGCTCTCATTTATTGAAACAAAACAAAGGCTATTACAAAAGATAAGACATAACTTTGATTATTGAAAACCAAAGAGCTTCTACATAAACAAAATTAGTGTATCTAGAATAAGAAGGCTAGTTGTTGAATGGGTAAAAATATCTTCCTAACTAATTTCTCTGAAAAGGCTTTGTTATCCAATACATATAAATAATATATAAATAATGTATAGATAGTTTTAGATAAATAGAGTATATAAAGTATTCAGGAACTAACAACTCTTACTGAGCCCTTTTCGGGACTTTCGTCTACCTTTGGCATCTATCTGACACTCAATTCTAATCTGTGGCTCCAAGGAGCTGTAGAATGAGCAGCAGCTGCCACACCTGGTAAACTATCTCAGCAGATAGGCTAAACCAGATGGAGGGTTGCTGACGGACCTCAAACTTATCAGTGAGTTAAGGGGATATCTACCTGAAGCATGTGAAAATTTTCCCCAGTGGATTGAATGGATGAGAATAATTTGTCCCAATAGCCACTAAAGATAGATAAAACAAACACTGTGAAATACTTAGAGCTTGGTCAGACATTGAAGATGCCTGAATCTCATATCGGCACCAGTCCTCCTGACTTTTGTCTTACCACTGGACTTTGAACATTCTGGAAGAAAGAGTGAAGCTGATAACTTTGTGCAACTCTGTCTTAAATCCAATTCCTACACAAGTCAAGATATCATCCTATGTCCCCTTTGAAAACAAAGGACAAACAATAACAACAATAACATATATAATACATATGTGTCTGTGTGTATATAAGATATTAATATTAACACACATTTTTTAAAAAATGCAATTCATTCCCTAATAGATAAGCAAAGGATATGAACAGTTCTCAATAGAAGAATAGCAAAATATTTATATAACTCTGTGAAAGAATGTTCAAAATCATTAATAAGAGAAATATAAATTGAAAAATAAACACTGATATTTCATGTCAGATTTTGCAATTGGCAAAAATAACAAAAGATGGACATTTTCAATTGTAAGAAAAGGGAAGTATACTATTCCATTGTTATTGGAGCTGCGGATTGCTATGACCATTTGAAAACTTGATTGGACTTATGCTAATAAAGTGATTAAAATATCCATACCCTTTGAACCAGACACTCCATTATTGGCAAAGATGTCATTGATAAAGGAAGTCCCCATATACACCAAAATCAAAGTAGCACTTTTTGTGATAGCAAATTGGAAACATGGATGTTTATTGACTTGGTAATAGCTAAACAAATTATCATACATCAATGTAATGAAATATCATTCTGCTATAAGAAATAATAGATATAAACATAGAAAATCAAGAAAAGATCTAAGATGAAATAAGCAGATCAAAAAAAAAGTACAATAACCACAAAAATTTAAATTGGAAAAAAATGACCACTTAAATAATCAATAGGTAAGATTGGGTCATTAATGCACCGTTGGTGGAATTGTAAGCTGATCCAACCATTTTGGAGAGCAGTTTGGAAGTATGTCTAAAGAACTATAAGACTGTTCATATTCTTTGATCCAGCAACTATACTATCAGGTCTGTATACCAAAGAGACTGAAACAATTTGTATAAAAATATTTATAGCAGCTGTTTTTCTAATGGCTAAGAAGTGGAAATGACTAAGTTGTGATATATAATTGTAATAGAATATTATTGTACTACAAGAAATGACAAGCAGGATTATTTCAGACAAAAGGAAAGACATGAACTGAAACAAAGTGAAATGAGCAGAACCAGGATTACATTGTATGTAGTAACAGCAACACTGTGCATTGGTCAATTATGAATGACTTAGCTATTCTCAGTAATATGTTGATTCAAGGAAATCTCATAGGAGTCATGATAAAAAATGCTAATCATCTCCAAAGATAGAACTGATATTATCTGAATACAGACGGAAACATACTATTTTTCTTTTTCCTTCCTTCTCTTTCTTTCCTTCCTTCCTTTTGTCCTTATGTCCTTCCTTTTTTGTTCATCTTCTTGCACAAATAACTAATGTGGAAATGTTTTGAATGACTGGACACCTATAAATTAACAGATTGCTTACTATCTCAGGGAATGGGAAGAGAACAAAGGAAGAAATAGAATTTGAAATTCAAAACTTTAAAAGAAAACATCAAAATTATTTTTACATATAATTTGGGGGAATAATTTTTTTTAAAAATAAATTCATAAATTGATGTTAAGAAATTACCAAGAACAAGAGTGGCTCCAAAAAAGAGATATAAGAAAATAACCCCCACCCTTTGAATGAATAAAATTAGCTGTTGTCAGGAGACAGTGGGTTATATTTCACTGAAAGTCTTCAAGTAAACTCTATGACTGTTTGCTAAGTCTGTTTAAAACAGACTTTGTCTGTTTTCAAGTAAAGCTTAGGACAACTGGGCACTGCCATCCATTGTAACTCTAAAATCCTTTGATTCTGTATCTCCTGAAGCAAGTAGTTCTATGGTATTTATACTAAGTTGAGCATCTAGTATGTTAATTGTTAATGGACTATCTGATTATAAAAATTCAGGAAAGAGTTTTGAATTGAAAAGAACTAGATGAAGGATGATCAGTGATATAAGAACCATTTTTAATCCCACTGACTCATTTTTCCTTTTCAGGCCCAGCTGGTGGAAGATTTCAGGACACTGAGAAAGACAGTTGAGGACCTGAATTTGCTAGAGCCCAGTCTCCCCTTTTTCTTCATGCACCTCACCCAGATTCTATTTTTAGAAGCTTTAGTTTGGTTCATACTGAGAAGCTTTGGCAACGGCTGGCTCATTACAGTGCTTATCTCCTTTCTACTCACAGTTTCCCAGGTAAGAAGTTCCCTGAAAAATCAAATGCTTTTTCAGAAAGTATAGCAGCCCTTCTCTTTGCCTAGGTTCAGATCTGCTTTCATTAGCCACCAGACATATATAAATGCTCCCTACCTGGATCCACTGAAACTTCCATAATCTCAGACTTTGCCCCACCCCAACAGTCTTATCTTTTAGTTCTTTCAAAATAGTTTCCCTCTCTTCTTGACCCTTATCATACTCTAGTTTTTATCATATTTTTATACATCCCATGTCCTTACTATGCCCCTTAGTGTATCAAGTAAGCTACTTCAAGATAGCAATTCTGTTGGTTCATTTTTCTTTCCCAAATTCTGAGTATACAGTCTTGGGAAAAGTAGTCAGATAAGAAGTGTTTATTAAATTGAGTTGAACTTAATCGAATCTCTTTTAGAATTATCTTGCAATTCAGAATTGTCTCCAAAATCATGGAGACAGCTGGGTAGTACGTTGGGCCTGGAGTCAGGAAGACTCATTTCCCTGTGCTCAAATTTAGTCTCATACTCTTTTTAACTGTGTGACTCTGGGCGAGTCATTTAATTCTGTTTGCCTCAATTTCTTCATCTGTAAAATGAACTGGAGAAGGAAATGGCAGACCACTTCAGTATCTTTGCCAAAAAAAAAACCCAAAGGGGGTCATGAAGAATCAGACACAATGGAAAATGACTAGACAATAATCCCAAGATGATTAGCTCTATAAAAGAAGGAATATTGGATTGTAATCAAGCAGAGGTTCTAATCCTAGTTCTACTATTTACTAAGTGACCTTGTATATGGCATGTCGCCTCTCTGTGCCTTAGTTTCTTCATGTGAGAAATTAGAGACTGAATGTCATATTCTATAAGGTTCCTTTTCATTCTAAATGTTCTAATAATAATTTAAATACTCCACCAATGCAGATAACAATTCCTTGGTTATTTAAAAAATAGGGTTTTTTCATCATTTTTAAGAGTTGCAATGGCCCCAAAATTGGTCATCCTAGAGCCAGCCTCATGATGGTCACTCCAAACTTAGTAATTCTGGTCCGTTGACAAAAGATATCAGAACAAAAATAGTCTGCTGCTGAACCCATATTCCAAGGTTTCTCAGCTCTGCTTCAGCCTTACCACAGTTCTAACTTATTCTTGCCCCTTAGGCTCAAGCCTCATTTTTGCAGCATGACACAGGACATCTCTCCATATTTAAGAAATCCAAGTGGAATCATCTCATGCATAATTTCGTGATGGGGCAACTAAAGGTATGGACAAGTTGAAGGACATCCATATGTATTCCTTTAATCCTTCTGACCTGGAAAGAAAAAACATCTTCTCAGAATACTTGAGATGATTTTTGAGAAACACCAGACCTAAAGTCATAGAGTTTAAGACATAATTATTCTGCTTCTATTCTTTCCTACTTAATACAAATTTGTAAATGAGCTTGATTATTTTTCTGAGTCATTATAGAAAGAATGGGAAAAAACATAGTATTTAAATATCTGGTTCTGACAGTTTATATTTATAGAGACTTTTGCATACTCTAGGACTATGAAATGGATAGCATCAAATTAGTTCCATTTAAGACTCGGAGAAATGAAGAGATATATTGCATATTTATGATTCTCATTGACAGCTGCCTTAAAAAAAATTCAACTTGTTCCCCAATACCAATAGGCCCAATATTCTCTCCTAAGGAATACAATGTGATGTAAAAGAAAGAGCATTAGATTTGAGAATTTATACAATATTCTGTGAGTGAGTGAGTGAATCGTGAATTTGAAGTCTAAAGATCTAGGTTTGACTTTTCTTGATTTATTTTCTGGGTGATCTCATCCTTGAAATCAGTTGCCTCAGTTGTCAAATGACTTCATAGTACATGGACTTCCTATTTCAAGAGATTAGCATAGGAAAATGTCTTTATGTTCCTTTAACTCTTCATAAATGTGAATTGCTGTCCTTAATTATTCTTCCCACTTGACAAACTAAGAAACAGGATCAATGGATTTAAGGATCTGATAATCCTGAAGTGCTCGATAGTTTTGGATTCCTGACATCTGGATTCTGACTTACTGTGTGATCATTCACAAATCATTAACCAATGTGAGCCTTAGTTTCCTCATCTTTAAAATGGGAGTGTTAACACTAGTTCTTTCTAAGTAAGGAAAGGGAAGTTCTTTATAAAATGAACTAATGGGAAAGTGAAAAGAATAAAGAATTTGATTCAAATCCTGCTTGTCTCTTACTATGTGTTCAAGTACTGCTTATAATACTAACTGCATGACCTCCTAGACAGTTATTTAACTTCTCCTTAGTTTTCTCATCTATAAAATGAGGTTATTGTGAAGATTAAGTGAGATAATAATTGTAAAGCATTTTACAAACCTTAAAATGCTACATAAATGCTTGTTATCATCACCATCACCTCTCTAGTTCTCAGATTCTTCTTTTGCTAGCTCAAAAATTAAACACCTACATTTAATTCAAAATTTGTCCCCAATGACATGGATAGTAAATATCATCAATGAAAATGAAATCCATATCTTCTGTCTGAAGTTATAATAATTTACCCATTTTACAGATGAAGAAGTGAGAGGTTATGAGTTGTGCAGGCTCACTCAGTAACTGAGTAGCAGATCCAGGAGTCCAACCAAGGTCTTTTGTCTTAGAAACATTACAAGGACCTCCATTAACCACCACTCATACTCTATATTTGCCAGGTACTTTACTCTCATTATCTCATATTACATTCACCATACCCCTGGTGATCCAGACAGAGAAAGGATCATGATTCCCATTTTACAGTTGAAGAAATTAAATACTCATTATGAAATGATCTACCAGAATTGTTGATACCAAGTGACATCTCTCTCCTGTTTCTCTTTAAGGTAACATCTCCCAATGACATATCTTAGTAGGGAGTGAACGGTACTCCGTATCAACTTGTTTTGAAATTATCTGATAGCTCCCTATGGCTATTTCCCACACTGATTTCATAACAAGTTGGATACAGTCTTTGGTTTCAAAGGTGTTTGTCAGGTCATCTAGAACAATAACTCTCAAATTTTGTTCTCAGTATCTTTATGCTAGTAACATTCATTGAGGATCTGTCCAAAGAGTTTTTATTTATATGGGTTATATATTTATAAATGTTTATCCTATTGGAAATAAAAGCTAATTTTGAATTTGTAGATTCTTTGAAAGAGTTTGAAAGACCTTCAAGGATTCTCTGGACCATATTTTGAGAAACATTAATTTAGAGCAACTGCTAAAGAGAAATAAGTCCCTAAAACTAGAGTTGGCTACATCTCTCCTTGCTCATCCACATCTAACAATGGCATTGGATCTTTGTAGGAAGCAATATAATCTAGAGTTCTGATTCGCCTCCATTTCTGCCCAAAAGAGATAGTCTGATTGACTATTCCGTTCACTAAAGGTGGGAATTGGCCACAAGATAGGGCCATGGAAAAGCTGAATCCCAGATTATAGGATTAGAGAGTCAGAGTTGAAAGGAACCTTAGGGATCAGCTATTCCCACACCCCCTTTTTACAGATGAGAAGAATGAGGTCCAGAGAAACAAAGTGACATGTCCATCATCATATAAGTAACAAATAGCTGACAAGATTGGAAGCCAGGTCTTCTGATTCTGATACCACAGTGTGGTGAACAATAGTCTACCACATGGTGCTAAGAAATAGTATAAAAGAGTTCAAAAGATTTTAAGCAGAATACTGCTTTGGAGTATCAGACTAGAAGTCAAGAGTCTCAGATCTGCCAGCTAGGGAGCTGTGCATCTTTGGGCAAGTCACTTCTCTGAAATTCATCTTCATCTATCTAATATCTAATGAGAAATTTTCTCTCAGACCCCTTCCAGCTACAGCACTCTGGTGTCTAAGGTTAATTACAGTTTGTGTATCATTACATAATGTATAGTGTATCATTTATCTAGCTCAGCTTTAATTAGAACCATTAGGAATAATTGTTAGTAATGTCCAACTTTTCTCATTTGAATAAGACCGCAAGCCAAAATTTCAACAGCATCTACTAAGGAGAAAATAACATGAGGACAGAGAAAAACATGGTAAGACCAGGAAAATGGACAAAATGCAAGTTTGCCCAGGCTGTGGAGTTTTTTATCCTCCAAATAGTATGTTTACTCATTGATGAATGATTGATTTATTGATTTTCCAAAAACTAAGAATTGAACCAAGAGAGCTTTTAATGTCTGTTTAGCTCCATGTAAAGAAGAAAGATGCATAATGAAAAAGCCATTGGAGTGGGACCTTTTATGGTCTGAGAGCTACCATTAAATTAGGTGCCTGACCCTGTAAAAATTGATTCCCCTGTCTAGGGCTACTTCTTATTAAAATGAGAAGAGTTGCACTAAATCAAGAATTTCTAATCTTTTTGTTACATGAACTACTTTAGTAGTCTAATGAATTTTATGGACCCCTTCTCAAAATGAGGTAATCTTAAGGTTTAAAAGTATACAGGATTTATAAAAGAAACCAGTTATATTAAAATATTATCATATTTATATATATATATAGCTATATAACATATATATGTATTCACATACATAAATATATTTATTTATTTGAAGTTCAAGGACCTCATGTTAAGAATCCCTGGATAGCTAGAGTTCTGTGGAGCCCTTCCTGCTCTAGCCTTTTGGGAAGCTATAATTTTCTGACACATCCTTATTTTTTTGTTTGATTTTTTTTTAATATTTGATTTTATTTAATAATTACTTTATATTGACAGAACCCATGCCAGGGTAATTTTTTTACAACATTATCCCTTGCACTCGTTTCTGTTCCGATTTTTCCCCTCCCTCCCTCCACCCCCTCCCCTAAATGGCAAGCAGTCCTATATATGTTAGATATGTTGCAGTATATCCTAGATACAATATATGTTTGCAGAACCAAACAGTTCTCTTATTGCACAGGGAGAATTGGATTCAGAAGGTAAAAATAACCCGGGAAGAAAAACAAAAATGCCGATAGTTCACATTCGTTTCCCAGTGTTCTTTCTTCGGGTGTAGCTGCTTCTGCTACATTTATCATTTATCAATTGAAACTCAGTTAGGTCTCTTTGTCAATGAAGTCCACTTCCATCAGAATATGTCCTCATACAATATCGTTGTTGAAGTGTATAATGATCTCCTGGTTCTGCTCATTTCACTTAGCATCAGTTCATGTAAGTCTCGCCAAGCCTCTCTATATTCATCCTGCTGGTCATTTCTTACAGAACAATAATATTCTATAATGTTCATATACCACAATTTACCCAGCCATTCTCCAATTGATGGGCATCCATTCAATTTCCAGTCTCTAGCCACTACAAACAGGGCTGCCACAAACATTTTGCCACATACAGGTCCCTTTCCCTTCTTTAGTATTTCTTTGGGATATAAGCCCAATAGAAACACTGCTGGATCAAAGGGTATGCACAATTTGATAACTTTTTGGGCATAATTCCAGATTGCTCTCCAGAATGGTTGGATTCATTCATGACACATCCTTATTGGACCACAATACCTAGGTACTGCCCTGCCATTTCCACGATTTAATTCCTAATGAGCCTCAGTTTCCCCATATATCCATAAAGACATAGTAATAACTGGCTCCCAATACTATGGGAGGTGGATCAACTATATCTGAGAAAGCTGTTTTACACATGTGAGGGAGTGTTATATTAGCCTGAAGTCATATACCCAGATAAGCATCATTTGTTATCAATCTATAACAATGCCCCTCCCAAATTATTATTTATGCATTTCAGCAGATTAGGGTTTGGCAAGCACCGGCTTCACACATACTTTTGATTCGGCAGAGATGAATGGAGGTTTCTGATGTCAGGTCATTGTTATCTACAAGAATATTTATTGAATAGGATGGGAAAAAAGGAAGGGCAGGAAAGAAAAAATAAAGAAAGGGAAGGGAAGCAAAGATGAAGGGAGGAAAGAGAGAGAGTGGGATGGAATTAGATAGGATTATATTTAAAATTCAACCAAAATTTTCCTGTTACTGAATCTTCTTTCCTCCTAAGGGTATGTCAGCAAAGTGGTGGAACTATCGTCACTTTCAGCATCACGCAAAGCCCAATATCTATCCCAAAGACCCAGATATTGACATGGGACCGCTTTTTGTGCTTGGGGAGTCGCAACCAATCAAGGTATGTTTAGAGTGAGTACACTGGCATTTAGACATCCAAAGACATATTTAAAAGAACTGAAGAGATCCTAAAAGAAAACCCTGGAGTATTAGGGTTCAAAAGATTTAAAGAAAACAACTTCCTCCTTATATCATGTTGAAAGCACACATATATAGGCTAATTAAAACATGTAATTTCACATTTGGGGGAGCTAGGTGATACAATAGATAGAATGTTGGCCTGGAAGCAAGAAGACCTGAATTCAAATCTAGCTTCAGACACTTATTAGATGCGTGATCCTGGGCAAGTCATTTTATGCCTCAGTTTCCTCTTCTGTAAAAAAATAAACTGGAGAAAGAAATGGTAAACCACTTTAATATCTCTACCAAGAAAATCCCAAGTGGGATCACCAAGAATCAGATACAACCCAAAGAACTGAACAATTCTCATTTAGCTTCACTGCTCAAGAAACTTCAATAGCTCTTGTATAAAATATTACCTTGCTTGAAATTCAAAGTTCTTTACAATCTGACTTCAAACACATTTTGAGACCAGTTTCTCATTGTTCCCCTTCACATACTCTAGCCTAGCAAAAATGGACTACTTCTTCTGCATACATTAGATTCTGCCATACTCCCTTCACACCTTTGCACAGTGTACCTCATTTTTCTGAAACTCTACCCCTATTCACCTTTACCTATTAGAATTCCTAATTCCCTTCAAGTCTCAGTTTAAATGAATTCTCCCTTGGTTATTAGTGTTCTCCCATATCATCTCTTAATTATCTCGTATTTACTTTATTTGCATGCTGTTTTTTCCCCTTGTAGAAAGTAGAGTTTTTGTAAAATGTAAGGACTATTTCATTTTTCTTTTTTTATTCCTAGATTAGGGCCTTAGACATAGCAGGCACTAAATAAATGTTTGTTGAAGCGATTTCTGCATCTTTTTACTAAAAAAACAAAAAAACAAAAACAAAACCACTAAGCACTTCCTCTATACTAAATCCCCAGGAACAAAGTTTTGATAAGACAAAGTGTCTGCCTTCAACAAGCTCAGAGAATATCATAGAAGATGGGGACATTGCAAAGAGGATAGAGAGTTGTATTTGGTGTCAAAGGATCCAGATTTAAAACTTGGCTCCAATGCTTCCTATTTGATGTAGGAAAGAGCACTTGATTTATCTGAGTTTGTACTTCCTCATTGGAAATGAGTTCTATTATCTTTAAGTTCTATTGCCTCTCTAGGTTTTGACAATTTATACTCTCAATTCTTTCTAGCTCTGGCATCTTATAGTCTAAATTCGTTCTAGCTTTCATAGTTTGCATTTCAATGTTTTCCTTCCAGCTGTATCATTCTACGTTCCATGTTTTATGTTCTAAAGTTCCTTGCTAGTTCTACAGGACCACTAATTTCCCTCACAGCTTGAACTCTATGATACTGTAATTCAAGTTGGAAAAGTGTTGATGGTTACTCAATTCAACATTTCCACCCAGTCCAAGAAGTCTCTTCCATAACAATTCCACCCAACATTCCATCCAATTCAAGATTCTCTTCATAACAATCTCAACAAGATCAGCTAGTCTCTGTTAAACATTCCTAGAGCTCATTATTATATACTAGGAAGTCCTTTCTATTGTCTTACTCAAGGACTGGTTGATCCAGGATTGGTAAGGATTGCGAGAATGACTACATGGTCAAACCCATTCAGGGAAGACAGAAGTCTTGGAACTGGCACTGCCTACCAAAAGATCTTATGTTATTGCCAATTTTTGTTTGACTATGTAGGACAGATCCAGATTTCCCACAATCCATGATTTTCAAGTTTTATGTTCTCATTTTGTTATGCCAATTCAAAAGTAAAATTGGTCATAAAGATTCTTTTTCTTTATTGGATTTGATTGATATAAATATCACCTCTCTAGAGCTCACATCTTTGACAGAAATGTGAGAATGTGAGAATGAAAGAAAAGGCCTAGATCAAGTCGTCTTAAACTTTTTCCACTCATGACACCTTTTGACCCAAGGAATATATAAAATAATACAAATCAAATCTTTACAGATCCCCTTTCGTGATCCCATATTCAGTTACACGATGGGGTCATGACCCACAGTTTAAGAGGCTTTGACCTAGATGATCAATAAAACATCTTCAGTCTGTAACATTCCACATTATAGATTCTAGAATGTGGTTTTTCTGGTTCTGAATTTCTATGTTCTAATGTCCCTTCCATCTCTGGCATTTTGTATTCTATTGTCCTTCCATGTCCAATATTCAATATTCTATATTTTATATTCCATAGAATCTTCCAGGTCAGCCTCTTATGTTCTAAGTTCCTTTATGCTATATTCTAATACCCGGACAATTCTAACATTCTACGATATTTGTTCTATTTCCCAAAGTCCATCCCAGCTTTCATTTTCAATGAATGTTCTATGGTCCTCTCTAGCTCTGAAGGTTTCATCTAGCTCTGACATCCTGTTCTCTAGGTCTCTAGATTTTTTTTCTTTTGCTTCTGACATCTCATGGTTTTATGATCTGAAATAGGAACATGGAATTTCCATCTTTAAGTCTTTTTGTAGACATTAGCAGATATAAAAAGCCACCTCCAAAAAATGTGTACATTTTTTGTTGACTTGATTTAAAATTTCAGCACGAAAAGTTTTCTTTGACTTGAAAACTTTGGGTTCACTTAAGTGAAGCTAAGACACAGGTGATCTCAAAAAAACTGCACGTCCTCTTCCCAGATGGAAGGCTGGGCATTGAGATTCAACTACTGAATTGAGGTTGCTCTCTTCCCCAGAAGGCAAATAATAAAAGGTCTCATCAAAACTTAAAAAGAAAAAGGAGGGTGTTGAGTCAAAATGTCTACTCATTGAAATTCAAAGGCAAAAGTTTGACTCTCTTATGAAAACAGGTTTTTCTGGCTGTGGAAGATACTTTTTCTGGTCTCCTGCCAAATTACTGAGGGCTGCATCTTATTCACCTGCTGAGATCATCTTTTGGGTCATAATTCAGAACTGTGGAACATAGTTTAAAGGGTAGAGGTATATTCTCTATAGTAGGGGCTTCATACCAATTAGACTAAATGAATTCTGTGGTACTCTACTGTGCTAAGATTTGATTTTATATGTCTTGTGTTCCCCTCTACTTCTAATTAATCTTTTCTGATATTCTAATGATCCTTTTACTTTTTTTAATCAGCTAAGGTATGCCTTATTCTCCCATCCAGACTCTATGCCCAAATTTAAAATACAAGAAAAAATAAAGCCTATAACAAGCATGTATAGTAAATCGAAACACATTGACCACAAGACACACACACACACACACACACACATACACATATATACACGTACATACATATAATGAAGTGATAGCAATAGCTAGTTTGAAACAAATATGTGACAAATTCACAAGGACCATCTTCTTTGGCAAAAGGCACATTTATTTAGGAAAAGAGGTTATAGATAAAATAAAAGATAAATTAGGCACCAGGAGTAACAAATGTGAAATAGATCTGGGACAACATATTAGTCAACAAGGAAAAGGCAAGTTTCCCCTGAAAATTCAAATTAACCAGGAAAAGGGAAATAGTTCATGAGGTAGGAGCAAAGCCATTGACTGGCAGGTTCAATCCAAATAGAACTAATCAGAGTTAGCTGGAGTAAGGAAGACACTATGAGGGAAAAAGAGTAACCTCACAGATCTTCATCATAAGAGTATCTTTTATAGGGGAAATATACTTGGGGGTACATAGAATGTTTAAGGGGGATAGAATGTTCAAACTGGGCAAATCACTTCATAAAGCTGAATCTCCATCTCCTTATCTATAAAAAAGGATAACGAGATTTTTGTGATCTACTTCAAATGGATGAGATGAAAGCATTGTATAAACATTGAAGTGTTTATAAATGTGAGTTCTTGTAGAAAGAGAAGAGACACAGTAGATAAAGTGCTGGATCTGGGCAGGGAGATGAGTCCAAATACAGCTGCAGCCATTTACTAGCTAAATGACTTTGGCCATATCACTTCATCTATTTTCTTCAGTTTCCTTATCTATATAATGGGGATAGTAATAGCACATACTTCATAGGGTTGTTGTGAGGAGCTAGTGAGATTATATTTGTATAGAATTTGGCAAACTTCTAGCGCTACCTTATTATTATTCCAGTGCTGCTATTACCACCACCATCACCACCACTATAACTATTACTACTCCTGCTACTATTACTATCATCATCATCTGGTTCAACCTTTTATTTTATATTTGCCACCTATGAGGAAATCAAGGCCCAGAGAGGTTAAATAAATCGCTCAACAGCAAATTGGGAGTAAGTGCCTGAGCTGGAATTTCTACTCGGGCCACTACCTCCAAAGTCAACATGAATATTCACTGTACTACATACTAACCTTTCATTATATAGCATACTGTAATAACAAGGAGTAATTTGTATTTTTTCCCTTTCTCAATTCAGTATGGCAAGAAAAAAATCAAATATATTGATTATGAAAAGCAGCACCTATACTTCTATGTAGGTAAGCTGACATAACCTCCTGTGTTCTGGGTTCAAAAGATATCTCTTATCTCTGGCATTTATTCTACATTCTACAATCCTCCCCAGTTCTGAAATTTTCTTTTTCAAGATCCCTTCTATCTCTAATAGTCTATGTTCTAAGGCTTCTCCCAGTTTGAACATTCTTTCCCCCTTTAACATTTTATGGTTCCTTCTACCTCTGACTTTCTATGCTGTATCCCAAGATCCCTTTCTGCTCTAACATTGTATGTTCTGAAGGCCCTTCCAACTTGGACAATCAATATGATTCTATGAATAGTTAGTTTCTAATAGTTAGTTTCTAGTTTTTCTTGATTGTGTGACATGGGAGACACTGGCACAGGACCTGACCCAGCATGGTGCCCTCATCAGGGAAGATAATGTGCTCTATGAGCAAAGCAGAATTGAATTAGCTCAGAAAAAGTGTAGATGTACAAAGTTAAAGAGTCCACAGAAGCTATTTGTGTCCAACCTGGGGCAGAGCATTCTGAGCTTGGTCTGATCAGTCATAGTCGGACATGCTATAACTCGACTCCAACATGGTGATGTCATTTACAACTATTACCAGTTGAACCAGTAAGCAAAAAGCAGGATGCCCAATAAAAGGATTAGATATATCTAAGGGTATTCCCACTTATCTATATTTATTGCATCACTATCTCCTTGTCTTATTCAATATCTTTTCTTTCTTTCTAGTTGGCCTTCCCCTACTTATGCCAGTCTATTTCAACATGCAATCTATTCAAGTGACGTTCCTTCGGAAGGAATGGAAAGTGAGTGTCAACCTTCCTGTCATAGATGCTCTCCTTGGAGCCTAGGTCAAATAGAGGGATTCTGACTACTCCTCGAGATTCCTCGGTGCCAGAGGCAGAGAACATTTACCTTGCCAAGGGCCTACAGCAGGGGCTGATAGCTCAGTAATTAGGGTATCAGACTTTTCGTCTGAAGGTCTAGCAGGGGTTCTCAAAACTTTTTAAATAGGGGGCCAGTTCACTGTCCTTCAGACTGTTGGAGAGCCGAACTATGCCTTTAAATAAACTTCATAGTCCTGGGTGAAGGGAATAAACATCCTCAGCTGCTGTGTCTGGCCCGCGGGCCGTAGTTTGAGGACCCCTGGAGAGTTCCCTGTTCGGGTGGGAATCTGACTTTTTAATAGTGACACAGTGAGTACTAGACTTGGAATCAGGGAAGTCCTATCTCAAATCCTATTCCCTAGACTCAGCCAGAATTTCATAATTTGTCAAATAAGTAGGTTGGACTTCATAACCTCCATGGTCCTTCCAGCTTGAAATTTATTACTGTTCATAACTTCACCCCACATATCTTAAAGTTTTTCCTCTTTTAGGAACTTGCCTGGATCAGCAGCTTTTACATCCGCTATTTCATCACCTACAGAGCTTATTATGGAATTATTGGGACTGTACTTCTCATATATCTGGTCAAGTAAGTGAATCAATGAATGTTGTTGTTCCTCTTTCTCAGGGATTCTGAACCTGGAAACTTGGTTTTATTTTTTGTTTGTTTCTAAATAGAGGCAATCAAGCAGGGCCTAGAGTACTGGACTTGAAATCAGGAAGTTTGACCTCAGCCCCTTACTAGCTATGTTGTATCCCAAGATCCCTTCTCAGTCTGTTTCCTCATCTATAAAATGAAAGTAATAATAGCACCATTCCTAGGGTTCTTGTAAAGATCAAAGGAGAAAACATATAAAGTGCTTTGTAACATTCAAAGTGCTATTTTAATGCTGTTATTATTAATTTTATAAATTATATATGTATGTATAATTGGTCTCCCATGTAATTCTATATATTAATTTTTATACATTTAAACACATTATGTTGAGAAAGGGGACATAGATTTTCTCAGGCTAATAAAAGGGTCATGACATAAGTAAAATCATAAAATATAGTACAAGCTGCAAGCTCCTTTATCTCCCAATTAGGACTACAGGAAACCAAACAAAGTCCACGATGATCCTTCCACATACACATAGATCATCCAGGAATTGTGTATCTCGGTCTTCAAAATAGGCACTGAAATAACTGGGATTGTCTAATTTTTCTTCTTGTGGAGTGTTTGCCAATCCAGAACAAGCTTCCCTCTTTTCCCAGTCTTCACTTTATTTGGAATTCAGCAAAGACCAGCTTATGAAATGGCTTAAACAGATTTGAGTGGGTGGCTCACCTTTTCACTGGCTATAAATGTTCTCCTTCCTCTCCTCGATTTCCCAACTTTCTTTAAGACAGATCAGTTTCTCTTTTCTGCAATGCCTTTCTCAGTACTCCTACTGCTAGTGTTTTCCCACTGAGATTCCCTTCATTCATCCTGTGTCTTACATGTATATTATTATTTGAATATTGTCTCCGCCATTAGACTGTGAAGATGGAGACCATGTTTTTGTGTTTTCTTGGATCTCCAGCACTGAGAGAGTATACATAGTATTATTATTTTGAGGCAATATTGCCTATAGCAAGCAATTAGTAAATGCTTATTGACTGACAGTTTAAGATATCTGGTGGGACTTAGTTGAGCCAAATCACAAAGCCAAAAATGGGAAAGAGTTTACATTACCTCTGAGGAAACTGAGGCACAAAGAGGACCAATTACTTCCCTAAAGGCAGGAAGTTATAATACAAGAGATGAACCCACTCTTGTAGACCACCAGTTCTGTGTTACTTTGAGGAAGTTACTATACCTACTTTTCCTCTGGACTATTTGTGTCCAACTGTGGTAAAGTTTTCTAAACTCCATATTGGACTGATATGAACCACATAGACAAATTCTAGTTTGTGATGTCTTTCTGGTCCTCTTTGAGAATGGACAATGATAACCACTCTAACTTTAAAGGGAATAGACTGGATTTAATTATCTCTAGGGAGTTTTTCCAGCTCTAAAAGGTTTTTTTCTCTAATATCACTTACAACTTTAATATTTGTGTTCTATGTTGTAAATTTCCTTCCAACTCTAACATCTCATCTTCTGTGTCTGGAGTTTCTTCCGGTTCAATGTTTTATGTTCTCAAGTCTCTTTATTTTTGAATCAAATTTCTCTATGACATGATTTCAAAACATGAACTTTCCTTCATCTTTCATATTATTGAATATTCTGCTCCATGCATCAGGAAAATAAAACCAGGGTTTTAGAAGCTTTTAGTTTTAGAATTCTGGACAAGACATTAGAAAACCTGGGTCGTAATCTGGGTTCTGTCATTTAAGTGACCTCTCCGAGTGGTTTTTGTTTTTGTTTTTTGAAATGGAGGTAATGGTACTTCTCTGCCTACCTTAGTGGCTGGTAAGATGGGAATTTGAAACCTCTTTGAATTGTTTGAGGGAAGATAGAAAATCATTAGTTCAAGTATAAAGGGCATTATCTTACATATTTCAAGATTCACAGGATCACAGAGCTTAAAGATAGAAAGGATCCTGGGGATTATAAGTTTGGCCTTCTTATTTTAGCTCTGGAGAAGGGTAAATGATTTGTCTCAGGTCTCACAGATGTAATAAAGGTCTGGATAGGGGCAAAGCTTATACTTTCAATAGCCATTTCTGAAAGAGAAAGACAGAATAGTATCCATCATAGAAGGGTAGTCAAGTCCAATAGAAAGTTCACCGTTTAGTGACTTCCAAGACCTTTCCAATCTTCTCCAGTCTTACTCTTGGTTTTTCTCTTTTGTATTCCACCTTGTCGAATAGCCTAAGACACGTTACCCATTTAATAAGTATTGATGAATGGAAAGTAAATCTGTGTTCTGTGTGGAATGACTAACTGTCTCAATGTCTTCCATGATGCTTTCTCCAAAGGCTGCTGGAAAGTCCCTGGATTGCATTGGTCACCCAGATGAGCCACATTCCAATGAGGATGAGTACAGAGGAGAACCATGACTGGTTTAGCACACAGGTAATTATGTCACCTCCCAGGCCATCCACTGAATCACTGGAGTTCGTGAATGGTGTCCTGTCAAAGGGATCAAAGACATAATGAGAATGATAGACTGTCAGACTTGGGAGGGACCTGTGAGCACAAAATATTAGATTGGAAGGGATATTAAAGGAGAAGCTGTCAGAGTTAAGAGGGACTTAAGAGTCTAGAATGAGGGGGTAGTAGTGACTGTCAAATAAGGAATGTCAGAGTTGAAAGGGACTTGTGAAAATAATGTTTAATATGAGATATGGGAGGATCTTGGGAGCAAAGACAACTATTAGAGGGAAAGAGGGATCTTACAACAAAGAGCACAGTATGTCAGGTTTCAGAGAAAGCTTAGAATGTAGTTTGTCAGAGTTGGAAGGGACTTGAAAGTTTAGTACATAGGATGTGAGTTTTGGAAAATGTCGGAGGGAGGGAAGGAAGGGAGGAATAAAGGGAGGGACAGAGAGAAGGAGAAAAGAGAAAGGGGGAAGAGAAAAAGAGGAAAGAAGCAAATATACATATTATTTTATTTTGGGTACTCAGCTAAGCACTAGGGATACAAATATAACAACAAGAAATACAGACCTTACTCAAAAAATTTATATTTTAATGAGGGAAGGCTAGTGGGAGGAAAAGGAAGGTACCCAATCAGGGGTATAGTTCTAAACTCCTTAATGTCATGAATAGAGCCAGAAGAATGAAAGCTGACCAGTTCTTCCCTGGAAGAACTCACCAACGGGAAAAAGGGTTAAAGATTATTCTAGGGTAAGAAAGGTACAAGGATCATTGGATATTTCATGTTGAGGAGCCTCAGACTCAAAGGAAACTCCAAGATGTGATAGCAGCTGAGGCATGTTTTGAAATCCAAAGCACTAAGAGGGGAAGTGAATTTCTGGACATAGATTCAATTATAACACAAAACTAAACATGGAAATAATACTAAACCATAGCAATATCAGTACTGGGTAGGACCTCAGAAGATAGAATGCAAAAACCAAGATGAACTTCCAGATATGGGACAAAATGTGGTACTACAAAAAGACTATTGGCTCAATAAATTTTTAACTAAAAGAAAATTTGACTCTAAAGTCAGAGGATTCAGCCTCTTACTAACTGTATCACCATTAAGTTATATAGTCTCTCTGATCCTCAGTTTCCTCATCTGAAAAAAAGAACCCCTTGAACTAAATGGCTTCTGAGAACCCTTCCAGCTTAAGATCTATGACCTTATGTCTTAACCTTCAAACACTGAATTTTAGAACATAGGCTCTAAGATCTGAAAGGGTTTTTTGTAGACTATCTAGTCTAAAACCTTTATTTTCAACATAAGGAGGCTGAGGATTGGCTAGGAAAAAGACTTGTACAAGGTAACATATCCTGATCTGTGATGAAGCTGGGCCAAGCCTTCTGACTCCTGTGCATTTTATGAATTTTGCTAAGATTTTAAAAACATACAATTATCTTCCTCATTCATTTTCAATGTATGTCTACATAATCAATAATCTTGCCAAGAAATGTGAAGATGATACATGTCCCAAAGATGACCAACATGTCTTCCAGTTAGAGCTAAATAATATCTTGAAAAAGAGTTAAACAAAATGTCATCTTTGTTCTGTTATCTGAGAAAATAGCATGTTCCACATTCAAAAATGTGTCTCTACATCTGGCTTCCTGCAGAGCCCTCCCTCCTTTTCCCCATTCCTACACATACAAAGACACTCTTGAATTTCTTCCCTATCCTTCAGCCTAGTGAAATATTATTCATTCTTCAATATCCAATTCAAACGTCACCACCCACCTGAAGCTCTCCCTGATCTTTTGACCAGAAGTAACTCCCATTTCTGAATCTCTGAAACAATAGTCTTTACAATTTACACAACACTGACTAATTATTTGCTTATGTTATAGTATATTCCTGTAGATCTTTATATTGGATCTGGGTATTTCCCCAGTTTCTCCTGCTAAATTATCATCTCCTTGAGGAACAAAAGAAAATCTGCTTTGTAATCCTTAGCACCTTGTACAATACCTTTCGACTAGGATACACTCAATAGTCCCTGCTATGTGAGTGAAAATTGCAATAAGGAGAAATGTAAAGTTTTACACTTGGATTCCAAAAAATCAGTTTTACCAGAAGCAGGATGACACCATGGTTCACCCAGGAAGGACTGTAGTAAGTTGACTGACTATAGTGTATTATGGCAATTCCCAAAAGCTAAATCATGGATAGACTACAATAGGAGCCATGGAGTTCAGTACTAGGAAGGAGATTCAGTTGTTGTGCTCTGTCCTTATCTAATCACCTTAAAATGAGGAGATAAATTCTGGACGTTATATTTTAGGAAACATTTATTAAATGAAAGCATAAATTTGACAGTAAATGATATCAAGGTTAAAAGATTAAATGAAGGATGTTCAGTCCGAAGAAGAAAAATTAGAGGTTGTCTTCAAGCTTATTTGAAAGGTTGTCACTTGGAAAATGGGTTAGAACTTTCTGCTTAGCCTTAAAGGAACTAAGCCAAGTACTGAAAGAAGAATTTGTCCCCAAATAATCTCTAAATAATTAGGACTGTCCAAAAGCAGACTGGGGCTGTCTTGAGAAACTAGTAGATTTCCCATCACAGGATATTTTTAAGAAAAAAGTTGATGGATATTTGTCAATTATTTTGTAGAGATTGATTTCCATTTATGTAGAAACCAGAAGCAATATTCTCTTGCTATTCCTTTTGCCTCTTATGTTTGTTGATTCTGTGATACAAGAAGCTCTACATGAGACACATTAAGGTATAGGAGTAGTTAGACTTCATGACTCATACTCACTAAAGTCAATTATCATAATTTTTTTTTTCTTGCAGGTTTTGGCTACTTGTAATGTTAAGCAATCCTTCTTCAATGACTGGTTCTCTGGGCATCTCAACTTCCAAATTGAACACCAGTGAGTAAGAAAACATTTTTTTTTCCTGAATAGGGATAGAAAAGGTCATTTAACTCTCTCCCTAGTACCTTATCTGGATGACCCTAACATAATCTAAAAGAAAAGAGAGAGGGGCAGATAGGTGGCACAGTGGTTGGAACACTAGCTCTGAAGTCAGGAGGACCTGAGTTCAAATCTGCTCTCAGATGTTTAACACTTCCTAGCTGTGTGACCCTGGGCAAGTCACTTAGCCCCAAAGTGCCTCAGCAAACAAACAAAAAAGAAAAGAAAGAAAGAAAAGAAAGAAAAGAAAGAAAGAAAGAAAGAAAGATGAGAGCACTGAATTTAAGAGACAGAAATTAATTCATCAACAAACATTTATTAATCATCTATCAGTATTAGACTGAGTACAAAGTGAGAACTTACTGTTACTAGTTTCTCTAAAGCTAAACAAACCAGGTCTACACCCTCTTTAAATGATAGCTTTCTTCAAGTATTTATTGGAAAGGCTATCATGCTCTAATTCTTCTCTCCTCTGAGCTAAACATTATTTCAATTTAATTTGTTTTGGGATAGGATCTAGTACAAAGAATGTAGTGCTAGGTTAGGATCTAGGACAAAGAATGAAACCATCCACACTTACAATGAGAAGTGACTACATCCTATTCTTTCTGTGTAAAAATGGTCAGAACCTTTGTACTTGTTTTTTCTTCTGCAATGTGGAGACAATAATATTAGTAGCGTCTACCTCACGGCATTATTGTGAGCCTCTAATGAGATTATGCACACAAAGTACAAAAGTGAAGCTACTATATCACTATAAGTTATTATTAACCATCAGTCAACAAGCATTTATTATGTCTACTACGTGGCAGACATCACCACCATCACTATCATCATTGGTCCATACCTGTGATTTTATCAGTGAAGGAGACTCCCTTTTTATTAGGCAACTTCTACTAATGCATATTAATGGACACTTTGCAATTAAGTCTTAAAGAATTGACTGGAGTATGGGAAGATGTTAGAACTCAAAACCAAGTCTTTCTGACTTCAAGATCTGTCCTGCATCTAGTGTAACATGTGGCCTCCCATTGTTATTAAGCTAGACAGAAATCTTTGACATGACATCACTGGAAAGAACCCAACTTTGCTCAATAGAGAGAAAAAGGTCATAGAGGTATTCCCATAGTGTTAATATTCTATGGTCTATGGAGGGAAGAGAAGTAAATTTCAAGTAAAAACAAATAAACAAGAACAAACAAAAAAATTAAGCATCTATTGTATACAGGTGTCTATGCTAGCCCTGGAACCACAAATCTAACAGCTAGAAGAGATTCCGAAAGGACATAAATCCAACCCACTCGTTTTACTGATGAGGAAACTGAAAGAGATTAAGAGAATTAATTGTCTATAAATCACACACCTAATTGCCTAGGGCAGTGGTTCTCAAAGTATGGTCTAGAGAATCCTGGGGATCTCCAAAAGCCTTTTAGAGGGTCTACAAATTCAAAAATAGTTTTTATTTCCAATATGGTAAATGCCTATAAATATAATCCAGATAAACAAAGAGATCCTAAATAATTTTTAATAGGAGAAAGATAATGAAAACAAAAGTTTGAGAACCACTGGGCCCTAGGGTGTGATTTGAACCATTGTCTCCCTGACGCTAATCCCAATATCCTTTGTGCCAAACCACTGTCCATCACATGAGCAAAATAAATAATTTACATAATTGTTTCTCCACTTTAATGGACCTTGCAGTCCAGTTGAGGGATGAGACATCAAACACAAATAGCTGTAATACATAATATTGAAGGAAAAAATGCATTAAAGTGTTCTTTTTTAAAGTTCCCTTCTAGGGTCATTATGGACAAGAAAGAGAGAAACAGGTCAGCTCTTGAGAAAGACACCGTAATAGATACATCTATATAACTAAGGATTTTTTTTTCCAAAATAGAATTAACAGGGGCAATTAGGTGGCAAAGTGGATAGAGCACCAGCCCTAAAGTCAGAAGGACCTGAGTTCAAACACTCAGACACTTAATACTTCCTACCTGTGTGACCCTAACTGTAAAACATAGGGTTGATTTGGTGGCTGAACTCCAGGGAAAGCTGATCTCTTCAATAACACATTCTTCCCTGATACTCTAATGCTTAACTTTAGATAATCTAAATTTCATTTTAGATTATCTAAATCTCTATTAGATACTTAGAGTTTAGATATTTGCTCCTTTATAATTAAGATTAAGAATCACTTTCTCATGCCCAATTCCTTCTACATATTTCAGACAGTTACTGAATTTCTAAATGAAACTCTAGAAGAGATAAGTAAAAAAAAAAAAAAAAAAAAAAATGGCACTCAGATTAGGGAGCTAATCTCCCTGCCTATTGTCTATTTCTTTTGTTCTATATTTCTTTGTATCACTCATAATGGGTGCTGTGGGATGAAGCATCCTTCACATTTATAGTATTTTTACATTAGAGGTATAGCTGAGTACAGTGGTAAATGCAGAAAATATATTGTGAGGACCCGAGTTCAAAATTCAACTGTACAAAGAAGAGCTTTACCTTGGGGAAGCTTGAACTTTAAGGTCCTCATTTGTAAAATGGGGATCAAACCCACACTTCTTTTACCTGGTTGTGCTAAGATGATGAGATAATAAACATGAAGCTCCTCTTTGGAGGTAAAGAAAATGAGAGACAAAGAGGGAAGGAAACAGAGACACATAGAGAATCTTCTACTGTTACATAAGTTTTTGGCCTATCGCCATTGTATGAGCCACTGTTTTATAATAAACATTGATTCAGAATACATTTTTAAAAATCAACTTACCTTTATTTGAAGATAAAATGTATTATTAACATATAAATAACAAATAGTTTAAAAAGAACTGCAATTAATCTGAGGAGTGGAGATGGGAAGAGAAGTAGAGAAGAAATTAATCTAATAGATCCCTATAGTAATGAAGTTATAGAAATCACAAAATTCTCTCCAGGCAGATAACTCCATAATCAGCTCAGTAAGCTAAGTAAGACTTCACCTGCATGTGATTATACTTGTTTGGAATAGCAGACCCCTTATGTTGCAATTGACTGGCTGCTGGCACTGGAGTTAATCCATACCCTGTGACCCTCTCCTTTCCATGGAGCTCAAATTTTCTCTCAATTCTCCATCCTATGGCTTTCTCTTTCCTTCTTTAGTCCCTCCTTCCCACTATTAAAAAATTATACTTCCCATCATCCCCTTGTCAATGACTAGCTACAAATGTAAAGTATTTTATTTACTTTAAATTTAAATTTAAAGTTCTACATTTTTAAATTTAAAAAGCTACATAAACATCAGCTACCATTATGTCACAATATCCTTGGAAGTGATACAGTATTGGCTATGATTTATAGATGAGGAAAATAAAACACACCAAAAAAAGATTGCCACATAACCAGTTTAAAAAAGAGCTAGCATTAGAAAGTGGGTGTTCTGACTGTTGTCTCATTAACTAATACTTACTGTGCCCATCTATGTAGAGGACAGTGACATTCACTCTGCCAGATAATTCAAAAGAACAAAAAAATCAAACAATCCTTTACATTTAATATAAAATACAATGTAATTTCTCTTCAGGACCATTTTGTTCATAATCATATTGTCTTGAATTACTATTCAAACTCACTGGGATTTTCCAACCAAGCCCCAAAGCCTTACCACTGCCTGTCTCATAAACATATCAATGAATGGATGGGAGAGTGGTACGGGTTCTTAGAATCCTGAACAGAGATACCTGCATGTGTTCTCATTGTTATTGTGATAGACCTGAGGTCTTTCTCACTCTACCAGTGCAATTTAAACTCTTCCATACCATTTTACTTGTATTCCATTTCCTATCTTTCCATAGCAGACTTATAAGAAGCAGCAAAAAATGTATTTACTTCTACTAATGTCCAGGTTTAATATTCTTCCCCTTGTCTTTATTTCTCCAGCCTATTTCCTGTCATGCCCCGCCACAATTATTATAAAGTTGCACCACTCGTGAGGGCATTGTGTGCCAAACATGGAATTGACTATGTGAACAAGCCAATGCTAAAGGCATTTGGAGACATTGTAAGGTAAGAGATTATCTCACATTTCACAGGTTTCCTTCTCCCTGCACAATTGGTTTGTCCAGCACCTCCTTAGAACTTGAGACCCGTGGAGGGCTCAGAAAAGAGCTAATTACTATGGGAAAGATACAAAAAAGTAAATAGTAAATTTAATTCATCAATTTAATTTCATTTGCTCTTAGAAGCTCATCTTCAAACAGTGACAATAATAAGACATTTGAATACATCAAGGAATAATTGAAGAATCAAAGAAAATCTAGTAAATAGGCATATATCAATTACAACTTTCCACAGTTGTAAAAGATGCTTGTAACATAAAGGAAGAAAAATCTGCTTTCAAGTAGTTCATTTATAAGAAGGGAGACATCACACAGACACTCTGGACAAACAAGGTATATATTAAATAACATGAAATCATCTCAGAGGAAAAGCACTAATTTTAAGGAAATTGCAAAAGACTTATTATACATGGGGAAATTTTTACTGGGACATGAAGGAAGTCACGGGGCAAAAATGAGAAGGGAGAGAATTCCAGATATTGAGGACAGCCAATAAAAATGCATGTAACTGGGAGAGACAGTATCTAGTTTGAGGAACAGCAAGGAGATTGGTGTCACTGGGTCTTACAATATAAAAAAGGAATTAAAGTATAAGAAAACTGGAAAATTAGAAAGGGGCATGTTTTGAAGGTCTTTAAAAACTAAGGAGAGCATTTTAAATTTGATCCTAATGGTAATAGAGAACAAGGGAAGTATATTAAATGGGGAATAAGTGACACTGTCAGACCTCCACTTTAAGAAGACCAAAATGACAGGTGAGTAGAGGATATATTAGAGTGAAGAAAGACTTGACCAGTAGACTATGGTAATACGAGATGAGGGCCTGCCCCAGGGTGTTGGCACTGCTAGGGATTATATATGAATGATGTTACAAGATAAAAATAAAAGACAGGATATGACAAATGATTCTATGTGGAGGTGAGAGTTAGAGGATTACATCTACATTGAGAACCTAATAAACCTGGAGGATGTTGGTAGCCTCATTAGTACTAGGAAAGTTAAGAAATGAGAAAGGCTTGGAGTGAAAGATAATAAGTTTAGGCCATGCTGAAATTGACATGTCCATGCAACATCACTTTTGAGATGTCAGAACAGATCTGAGAATTAAACACTAAAAAAAAATAATTGAAACCGTTGGAGTTCATCAAGAGAAACAGAGAATAATCAGGACACAGAATATAGCTAAATCCTAATCGTGTAGAAATAAATTGGGTCAGAGGAGAGAGAGTGTGATGTGGCAATCAGACAGTGAAACTTTGGTCTTCATTGAGGAATAGCATTCAAAATTGAAGTCCTTATCTTATTGTACATGTAGGGAAATCTGCTATATTGGGTCTAATTCTATCTGCTTGTTCCTTCTCAGTCTCACATGATGGATCATTGTTGCTATCCTGCCCCCTAACTGTACCACCAAACTTGGTAGTGTAAATCCTTTCTTGGACCCTCTTTTCTTTATACACTGCTTCAATTGACAATCTCATCAATTGCCTTTGGATTGAATAATCTCTATATGAATGACACTCGAATATTTAAATCTAGCTAAGAGTTTCTGAGTTCCACTTGAATCAACTCTCATTACATGTTCTAGAGAGATCTCAAACTCTACTTATCTAAAACAGCCACTCAGCAATTCTCCCTCCCCCTGTGCCCTAAGGGGAAAAAAAAAAAAAAAAAAAACACTGTCTTGATTTTTTTTTTAAATAAGGGTACAATCTTCAAAGTTTTTCTCAACTTCATTTGGCAACCTCAACTCCAGATTCTCTCTCTGAACATATCCAATCAGTTGCCAAATCCTATTGTTTTTCCTCTTAATGTTAGTCTTGACCCCCATGTTAAATTAAGCATTTGAAAAATATATGAAAGAATTAGGATCCACGAGTTGAATTGGCAGAGAAGCAAAATGACTTTATGTGAAAATATATAAATAATTAAACTTATATAGAAACAAAATAGCCTATATCAGAATGTATCAAGGTCCTCCCTTATTAGAGTCTTTCAAATAAAAATGCCAGAGAACCATTTTGTAAAAGAAATGTTTTCAAATATGGTCTAGACTAGATGGCCTCTATGGTCCCTCCTTATTCTGTTATTCTGTGAAAGCACTGGCGTCTGAAAATGCTGAGAAAGGTTTCATCGGGAAGACAGGCAATCAAATATTTATTAAATCCTTGTTATCACAGCAAACACTGTGCTAAGCACTGACAACATTCTCTTAAGGAGCTCGCCATGTAATGGGAAGGCAACATGCAAACAAATACGTACAAACAAGCTACATCCAGGACAAAAAAAAAAAAAAATCAATAGAAGGAAGGCATTAGTATTATCATCACATGGAAAGTCAGAACTTGAGCTGAGACCTGAAAGTGGGGCTACTTCAGTATAGTGAGGAGAATAGGATGCTGTGTGGTGTAGACATGAAAAAAGTACAGGTGACTGATTAAAGACACTTTGGTCATATAAGGGCAGGAACAAAAAGCTGAAAAACTAAACTTATTCCACCAAGAGTTGCAGATTTTTCAGGAAAAGTGGGAGAGCCAGATATTAGGAACAGAACTGGTATATAATTTATCACTCTAGCTTATAAATGACCTAAAGGTGGAAAGGGGAGAACAGGATGAATTGAGTAGTTAATGACAACACCTAGTGCTAGGCCCCTGGATTTTTACATTGATATAAGCAGGAGCTATGTGGATCATGATCCATACCAAATACAATTTATACTAGAAATGGGAAAGAGAGGAGAGAGAGACAGAGAGCAATCAGTAAGTCCATAGTCAAAGGCTATGTGAAATAACTATCCAATTTGACATCTCAGGCTGAGCTGACATGTATTTTTTTGTTTCACTTCTTGTAGGTCATTGAAGAAGTCTGGGGATCTCTGGGTGAATGCTTACTACTACACTTGAGAAGATACACAGTTATTGGGCACGGGTTGGGGAATGGGGAAGGTATTTTCATTGCTTTATTGTCCTTGAATGTTGAAGCACTTTGACTATGCCAACTTAATGTTTATACATTATACAGAAGCCCCAGACCTTGCCTTGCAGGGCTATCATTCAAAATTACAAACAGAAGAAAGAAAAGACTGCTTTGTTTCAGAGAAGGAAGGAAACATGGGGTTCTGTTTTCTGTACATCAAAACTTAGTCTTTTCAACAGGTCTAGTCTGCGCCATCTGCTTAGGAAGGAAGTGCAAGAGTGAGCAAAGCATTTCATAAAAGTAATTCACTGAGAAAGAATTGACCCTATAGAAATTCCTATTTCTCTAGAACTTAAGATTTGCAGAGTATATTCTTTCCTCCTAAACAACCTTGAGAAGAAATTTGTACGAGTGTTGTCATATACATTTTACAAATGAAGAAACTGAGGTCCAAAGAGGTTAATCACATAGGTAGCAGCATTCAATCCACTGTACTATGATAGTAGATAGGGTTTAAAGGAGGGAGGAACAAATCATTTTTCCTCCCAAACAGATCTGCCATAAATAATGTCTTCTTCTTTAGGGAAAATTAGATATTTACATATAGTTGGCAAAACACTTAGGCACTTTGTAATGAGGGAATTTCACAGTTGAGCAACCTGAAGTTCCTAGAAAAGAAGTCAGGTGGTTATGCTTACAGAAATGTAGGAAGCAAGATACAAATCTATGTCCCACTTGATGTCATGTCCACCTGGAGCTCTATTATGACACCATCTCTTGGACCCATAAACCTCCTTAGAAAATCCCTTTGTTCATCAGCCCCAAGGCCTGCACTTCTGGCTTAGGTTCCCTGAACTACAAAGCCAGTGTTGTTGCTTCATCAAACAACCCATAAAATTGTAGAGAACTGGAATCAGTACAGAGATCTGACCCAGCTAAGGCATAGAGCCAATGGAGGGTCATATGACAAAGAATCCATACTGCCTCATCACCTTGGCCTTTTAAAATCCTTCAATGAGAATCCCCTTCTAATTCTTCCTAATCTTTCTCTCCTCAAATTGACTTTTATTTATTACTCTGTCCAAAGGCTATATCTCCCCAAGAAAAGAAAAGCTGCTTGAAGGCAGGCACCAATTTGTCTTTGTACCCCCAGTGCCTAGCACAGTCCCTAACAAATATTTTGATGGTGAAAATGTCATAGGGGCAGCTAGGTGGTGCAAGGATAGAGCACCAACCCTGAAGTCAGGAGGACCCGAATTCAAATCTGGCCACTTAACACTTCCTAGCTGTGTGACCCTGGGCAAGTCACTTAACCCCAATTGCCTCAGAGAAAATAAAAAGAAAATATTTTTCATATAAGTTTTATCCTTCAATATTCAACTTGGGTCTTACCTCACTTAAGAACCTTTTCCTGACTCCTTGGGTAATCAGTATTATCTTTCCTCAAAGAATCTTATGTCTCTGTTTATATTCTATGTTCTCCATTAGAATGTAAGCTCCTCGAGGGCAGGAATTATTTCATTTCTATATTCCCAGCACAGTGCTTTGGAAAATAGGAAAAGGTTATTACAAGGTTTTTTTTGGTAAATTTTCTGGTAAATTCTTATCAACCCCTTAGAGATAAGATTGAAGGACTTCTTAGTCCTCACATAAGGCAGAGAAACACTTCTCAGATCAATTTAAGTGATGTTAATGTGGGATATAACTAGGATTAGTCTATTTCTGTGATCCAAGATGAAAATGGAAAAGCTATCCAACAACTTTCAGCTCCAGAACTCACACTCCTAAAAACAGCTTCTCCAGCAACAATCCGATACAAGAAATTGTATCAATATCGCTCACGCTACAAGCAACAGTTATACATACTTTCTCCAATAAAATTTGAATTACTGGATATTGGATTCTGTTTCATTGTTTCTATTTAAAGGCCCTAAGAGTGCTCGGAGTATAGCAATATCTTTAAAATTATCTGTTGAATTCACCTGAAATGAATAACTTATAAATGAAATATCCATATGAGTCAGTAGAGGGAGTTTTTACACAAAGGAATTCCCTCTGCTAATAAAATCACAGGTCTAGATTTAAAACATAAACAAAAACCAAATCTGCCATGTTGTATCTTAAACCCCTACTCAATGTCATCATTGGCATCTCAGACTATTAACAGTGCCATGCTAATATTCCCCCTTTACCTCCATCTGACAATAGTGAAACTTTTCTGAAGAGGGCTTTAAAAATAGCATGGCAAAACAAAAGAAATTTGCACTTGTCCATGGCATGTGAAGTGCTTTTCTCATGCCCATCCTATGAGGAAGCTAGCACAAGTATCATTGTACCCATATTTCAGGGAAGGAGTGACTAACTCAAGATCACACAACTACGAGCCAGATCCATGATATATGAGGGGAGAAAAAAAAACAAAACAAATTTCCAGAGGACAAAATTAAACACCTCCACACAACCCCTACTCCTTTCCTCTGCCCTCTCATTTTGTAGAGGATTATGGAGCTTATTCTTTGCCCCTGGCCTATCACACTTTGGATTCTTCTTACTTATCTCCTTGGAGTAAACCTGTTATTAAACTGTTAGGAGCTCTTCCAGGGTAGTCTTTCCCAAATTACCAGCATCTGGCCTGGTTGTCAAGAGGGCTTTGCCTTGGGATAAAGGAAAAAAGCAAAGGAAAAAGGAAACAATTCTTTCGTTTCCTTTCCAATGGCTTTTCCTTTGAAATCCCTCTGAATTATCTACTTGTTACCGTCTGGATTCAGCATTCCACTTATTTCTGCAGACTTTTGCAAAAGCTAATCCTCATGCTGGAAATGAAATCTTATCTGGACAGAGCTAGTTGCTTAGGCTTTAGTGAAACATACAGTTCTGTATCCAAAATCTAAGTCCAACTGAGGACCTTGAATGGCAGTGAACTCTGTCACGTGAGCTTTGTTCACTTCTGAGGTATGTCCACTAATTAACCAGATATGCTATAATTATGCTTTGTAGTTAAGGAAATTGATACATGATACTTCCTTTCAGTCCCTTGAAATTCTGGACCTTACTGTCATAATAGTCCTATCGTTACACTAATGAGAAACTGATGTTCAGAGAGGAAATTACTTGTCAAAAATCATATAAGTAGTAAATAGCAGACATAGGCTCTAAACCCCTTTTTTGTTCTTTGAAAACAAGTGTTCTCTTCACTAAATTGTGTTCCCTTGGAGCATTGATAGATACTTCCCTTAGAATCTGTCAGTCGTGCTATGGCCAGTGCTATAAGGTTTAATGATAGTGGGGTGCCATACAAAGAAAGATAGTCTTGGAGCTAGGAACTCTGGGCTCAAATCCCACTTCTGATAGTTTCTTCCTGTATGGTCAAAGAGAAAACCCAATATTTCTGGGCCTCAGTTTCCCCTTATGTAAAATGGTGGGGATAATTTTACCAATCTTCACAATCTTAATGTAATAAGCAACAATAACCCTCGAGACATTATAGAATTGTTATTTGTTATTTTAATTATTGGGGCAACTTGGTAGCACAGTGGATAGAATGGTGAGCCTGGGTTAAGAAGACCCTTCATCCCAAGTTCAAATTCATCCTCAGATACTTACTAGTTGTATGACTGACTCAAGTCATTTAACCCTGTTTGCCTCAGTTCCCAATCTGTAAAATGAGCTGAAAAAGAAAATGGTGAGCCCCTCCAATGTCTTTGCCAAGAAAACCTCAAACGGTGTCCTCAAGAATTAGTCATGACTGAAAAGACTCAATAACATTTTAAGTATTGCGATAAATACCAGACTGGCAATTCCATTGGTATAGCAAATTCCCAGGGAAGGTAATCAGCACCTTTTGGTCAACTTAAAGTTACAGAGAATTATCTGGAGCAGAGCTTCTTAAAATTTTTTTTCACTGTTGACCCATTTTCACCCAAGAAATTTTTATGTGACTCTGGGTATAGGTATCTAAAATGGTTATACAAATCAAACATTTTTTTCTAATAAAGTCATAATTTCACTAACCCACATTTAGTTACAAGACTACATAAAGGATCATGACCCACATTTTGAGAAGCTTGAATCTAGAATAATGAAAGGCCATATGACTAGCACAAATCATACAGAAAATATGCCAATGCCAATGGGAGCTATGATGCATGTCTTTCTGGCTCACCATAGTATGGCTCCCTTTGTCACCCTGCCTCCACTATAAAACACTTCCTCTCATTATAATTATTAATCACACTAAATCCCTAAAAGAAGCCTTGAAAGGCAAATGAAACTCCTATAATAGTGGGAGATCTCAACCTTGCTCTCTCAAAATTAGATAACTCAAACCACAAAATAAATAAGAAAAAAATTAAAGAGGCAAATAGAATACTAGAAAAACTAGATATGATTTTGGAGAAAATTGAATGGAGACAGAAAGGAGTACACTTTCTTCTCGGCAGTTCATGGAACCTATACAAAAATTGATCATCTATTAGGACATAAAGACCTCAAAATCAAATGCAGAAAGGCAGAAATAGTAAATGCATTTTTTTCAGATCATGATGCAATAAAAATTACATTCAATAAAGGGCCACTGGAAAATAGACCAAAAAGAAATTGGAAACTAAATAATCTTATCCTAAAGAATGAATGGGTGAAACAACAAATCATAGACACAATCAATAATTTCATCCAAGTGAATGACAATAATGAGACAACATGCCAAAATTTGTGGGATGCAGCCAAAGAAGCAATAAGGAGAAATTTTATATCTTTAGATGCTTACTTGCATAAAATAGAGAAAGAGAAGATCAACAAATTGGGCTTGCAACTAAAAAAGCTAGAAAAAGAACAAATTTTAAAAACCCAAATACCAAACTTGAAATTCTAAAAATAAAAGGAGAGATCAATAAAATTGAAAATAAAAAAAAAAAACTATTGAATTAATACATAAAACTAAGAGTTGATTTTATGGAAAAAAAATAGATAAACTTTTAGTCAATTTGATTAGAAAAAGGAAGCAGAAAAATCAAATTGTTAGTCTCAAAAATGAAAAGGAAGCACTATCCAGCAATGAAGAGGAAATCAGAGGAATTATTAGGAATTACTTTGCCCAAATTTATACCAATAAATTTAACAACCTAAGTGAAATGGAGAAATACCTACAAAAATATAGATTGCCCAGGTTAACAGAAGAGAAAATAAATTACTTAAATAGTCCCATTTTAGAAAAAGAAATAGAACAAGTTATTAATCAACTCACTAAGAAAAAAATCCTCAGGATCAGATGGATTTACATGTAAATTCTACCAAACATTTAAAGAACAATTAACTCCAATACTATATAAACTATTTGAAAAAATAGGGAATGAAGAACTCCTACCAAATTCCTTTTATGATACAGACATGAACTAAACTAGGTAGGATGAAAACAGAGAAAGAAAATCATAGACCAATCTCCCTAATGAATATTGATGCTAAAATCTTAAATGAGATATTAGTAAAGAGATAACAGAAAATCATCCCCATGATAGTATACCATGACCAAGAAGGATTTATACCAGGAGTGCAGGACTGGTTCAATATTAGGAAAACTATTAGTATAATTAACGATATCAATAACCAAATTAGTAAAAATCATATGATTATCTCAATAGAGGTAGAAAAGGCATTTGATAAAATCCAACACCCTTTCCAAATAAAAACAAATAGTTTAGGAATAAATGGACTTTTCTTTAAAATAGTCAGTAGCATCTATTTGAAACCATCAGCAAGCATCATATGTAATGGGACTAAACAGGAACCATTCCCAATAAATCAGGGGTGAAACAAAGTTGTACATTATCATTACTATTCAATATTGTACTAGAAATGCTAGCTTTGGCAATAAGATAAGAAAAGGAGATTAAAGGAATTAGAGTAGGTAATGAGGAAACCAAATTATCACCTTTTGCAGATGATATGATAGTATACTTAGAGAACCGTAGAGAATCAACTAAAAAGCTATTAGAAATAATCCACAAGTTTAGCAAAATCGCAGGATACAAAATAAATCCACATAAAACATCACTATTTTTACATATCACTAATAAAATCCAAACAGCAAAAGATACAAAGAGAAATTCCATTTAAAATAACTATCGATGATATAAAATATTTGGGAAAGTTAGGAACTATATGAGCAAAACTACCAAACACTTTCCATACAAATAAAGTCAGATCTAAGTAATAGGAAAAATATTAAATGCTTCTAGATAGGTCAAGCTAATATAATAAAGATGACAATGCTCCCTAAACTGATCTATTTATTTAGTGCTATGCCAATTAAACTCCCAAGAAACTATTTTACTGATCTAGAAAAAGTAACAACAAAATTCATCTGGAAGAACAAAAGGACAAGAATTTCAAAGGAATTAATAAAGAGAAAAGCAAATGAAGGTGGCCTAGCTGTACCAGATCTAAAACTGTATTATAAAGTAGCAGTCATCAAATCCATTTGGCTAAGAAATAGAAAAGTTGATCATTGGAACAGGTTAGATTCACAGAACAAAATAGTCAATGACTATAGCAATCTAGTATTTCACAAACCTAAAGATCCCAGCTTTGGAGATAAGAATTCACTATTTGACAAAAACTGCTGGGAAAATTAGAAGCTAGTCTGGCAGAAAGTAGGCATAGACCCACACCTAATACCCTATACCAAGATATGGTCAAAATGGTTCATGACCGAGACAAAGAATGATACTATAAACAAATTAGAATTATAGGATAGTTTACTTCTCTGATTTGTGGAGGAGGAAGGAATTTGTAACCAAACAAGAACTAGAGACCATAATTGATCATAAAATAGATAATTTTGATTATATTAAGTTAAAAAGTTTTTGTACAAACAAAACTAATGCAGACAAGATTACAAAGGAAGCAACAAACTGGGAAAACACTTTTATATCCAAAGGATCTGATAAAGGCCTCATTTCTAAAATATATAGAGAATTGACTCAAATTTATAATAGTTCAAGCCTTTCTCCAATTGATAAATGATCAAAGGATATGAATAGACAATTTTAGATTAAGAAATTGAAACTATTTGTAGCCACATGAAAAGGTGCTCCAAATAACTATGGATCAGGGAAATTCAAATTAAGACAACTTTGAGATACCACTACACACCTGTCAGATTGGCTAAGATGTCAAGAAAAGATAATGACAAATGTTGGAAAGGGTGTGGGAAAAACGGGACATTGCTATATTGTTGGTGAACTGTGAACAGAGCCAACCATTCTGGAGATCATTTTGGACTTACATTCAAAAAGTTATCAAAATGTGCATGCCCTTTGATCCAGCAGTGTTTTAACCGAGATTATATCCCAAAGAGATCTTAAAGGAGGGAAAGGGACCCACATGTGGAAAAATGTTTGTGGCAGTCCTTTTTTGTAGTGGCAAGAAACTGGAAACTGAGTGGGTACCCATCGATTGGAGAATGGCTGAATAAATTATGGTATGTGAATGTTATGCAATACTATTATTCTGTAAGAAAAAACCAGCAGGATGATTTCAGAGGAGCTTGGAGAGACTTACATGAACTGATGCTGAGTGAAGTGAGAGAACCAGGAGATTGTTATATGCAGCAACAAGAAGACTATACAATGATTTGTTCTGATGGACGTGGCTCTCTTCAACAATGAGAGGATTCAAACCAATTCCACTTGTTCAGTGATGCAGAGAGCCATCTACACCCAGAGAGAGAATCATGGGAACAGAGTATGGAACACAACATAGCATTCTCACTCTCTCTGTTGTTATTTGCTTGCATTTTGTTTTCTTTCGCAGTTTTTCTTTTCCTTCCTTCTTGATCTGATTTTTCTTGTGCAGCAAGAGAATTGTATAAATATATATACATATATTGGATTTAACATGTATTGGACTATTTAACATATTTAACATGTGTTGGACTACTTGCCAGTGAGGGGAGGGAGTGAGGAGAAGGTGGAGAAAATTTGAAACAAAAGGTTTTGCAAGGGACAATGTTGGGAAAATTACTCATGCATACGCTTTATAAATAAATAAATTTTTTTAAAAAAAAAAGAAATACATAAACATAGAGATTGTAGAAAAGTGATCAATCTGTATAAAGGTAGTTGGGATTTTACTCCATACTGAGTTGGTAAGATTGAGTTCAAATTTGCCTTTAAATATCAGCTGTGTGGCTCTCAGTAACTTGTTTAATTTCTTTTTGCCTCACTTTCCTCTTCTGTAAAATGTGAGGGTCAAATGAGATAACATTTGTTAAATTACAGGTCTAGTTTCTAAAGAGGGAAAAAACTGTCATTCACTCTCTCTATAAGTTTTGTCATACATTTGTATAAATACCCTTTCCCTAAATTTTTCCTAATCTCATCCTTACTACTTTGGCCCTTTGTGTAAGTTATATCCCTTCTCTGTCCCTTAGTTTCTTTATCTGTAAAAGGTTGGCAATCAATTAATTGGAATCTGAAGTTTTTTCTAGCTGCTGAATGATGATCCTATGAATCTATGATCTCTCTCCCTTTTCTAAATACTTTTACCTCCAGCATTTACTTACATGTCTGTGGTCATGTTCCATGTCATAATAGATTTAACATTCTCAAGTGCAGGAAGTTTTTCACATTTTTTCGGCCAGCCTATGACTTGTGACTCTTTATTTGTGGAGGGAAAAGAAGACCTCTGATTTAATTGATATAGGGGAATTATGGTGAGGGAAATCCCTCTATTCATGCAGGTAGCAGCAAGTTTGCAGCTTGTAGTTATAGAGAATGGAGAGCCCTGAGAAAATAGTAAGAATCGAAGGTAAGGCTCTGACTTAAGGACTCTGAGTTGGGCTCTCTGTATCCTCCATTACTTCTTCTCTGCTTTGTAGTAATAGGCACTGCATTAATAAATGTTTCTCTAATGAAATTGAGTAAGGGATAGATCTCCCCTTCTAATCAGTACTCTGGAAGGCTGCAGCCTCATCCCATGACACCATTGCTCAGACCATCCAAGTCTGACCTCCTCTCTGGATGGATTTTCAGAACCAAGTTTCCAACCACAAATCAATAGGCCTCACTGTTTTGTGCTGCAATCTGATCTTGTTGTTGTTGTTGTTTTTTAATAATAGTTTTTGTTTTCAAAATATATGCAAAGATATTTTTCAACATTCACCCTGGTAACACCTTGTGATAGAAATTTCTCTCTCCTTCCTCCCCTCTCCTAGACAGCAAATAATCCAAAATATATTAAACAGGTACAATTGTTTTATACACATTTCCACATTCACCACATTCATCATGCTGCACATGAAAAATCAGATTTAAAAGGGGAAAAAATGAGAAAAAATAAAAAGCAAGCAAACTGAAACCAAAAAAGGTTGTACTCCCCATTTAATCTCCACAGTTCTCTTTCTGGATGCTGATAGTTCTCTCCATCACAAGTCTTTTAGAATTGGACCAAATCACCTCATCTGTGAAAAAAACACAACTAATCTGATCTTGTTTTAGTACACAAAGGAATAACAACACCCAAGGGATCTCTTTCCATAGCTTATTGCCCAGACTTGGCTCCAATTTTTGACTGGTTCCAAAACTCAATCTAACTCCTAAGGAAAGAGAGCTCCCTCCATTGAGTGGAGATAATTCAACAAATATATTAGAGGACCTCTAGGTGTCCTGATAATAGGAGCTGATGTCTCAGCCTGAGCAGTAATAGTTCTACAATTTAAATGTGTCTTAATTTCAAAAGGTACTGCGTAAAGTGGTACAGACCTCACCGAGATGGATAAGCTCTAGAGCATTTGTTTAATACTCTGTCACCTTATATCAGTGAAGTAATGGTGATGAAGCTGTAACATCTGAGATCAGTCATGAAATGTGATTCATGTGCCCTCCTGGTACTCTTAACAAGCGTCCTTTTGGATCCCCAGACCATTGTACTCCAGAAATAGCTAGAGAGCTTACTTCTGAAAAGAGACAATATTAAGCTTGATTGTCTGACCATCCATTAAGGACCAGGCTCACATAAACCCAAAAGGTTCTCACAGAAAAGTCCATCCAGAGAGAACTGGACAGGACTTAGAGATCCTTCAGTCCTATTATCTGATTTCTCAGCTAGTGGTAGTCAATAAAGCTCTGTACTTGGAATTGGCAAGACTGAGTTCAAATTTGGCTTTAGATATCAGCTGTGTGGCTCTTAGTAACTTGTTTAACTTCTTTTTGCCTCACTTTCCTCATCTGTAAAATGTGAGGGTCAAATGAGATAACATGTGTAAAGTGCTATAGCTGTGCGTATGTATAATGTATGTAGCTGTTGTAGTTATTCTCTTAGTTTTTTGTAAACATTCATTTCACTAGATAATCATTTTCTACTAAGAGGGCATGGAAGGAATTCAGATTGATAACAAAATTAGTGTTATGTTTATCATTGTTGTTGTTGGATTATTATCATTGTAGTTCAGTATTTGTCAACATAAAACTTATCAGATCAAACCACAGGAGTAAAGATCAATGCCCATAAAATAATGGTTTATCCAAATCAACATAATATTGGAGGGAAATAGACCATGTTATGTATACTAGCCTTGTAAAACAAAAGTGAAAATGTGAACCACCAGAAAATAAGAATAGAAACTCACTGCTCATTCATTCCTAGTTATGACTCATGACAAGCTCATCATCATTTTCTTGACACTTTTCTGTGTACATCTCTTCTACAGGTGATATATCTGCTACAATCCTGACCCAGGGAAACAGCAGCACAGTCACTGAATTCATCCTGCTGGGCTTTACAATCTGACAAAACCTACGATATGGGGTGTTCCTTGTGTTTCTTTTTGTCTATGTCACCTCTGAGGTGGGCAACATTGGTATGATTCTGATCATCAAAACTGACTCCCACCTTCATATTCCCATGTACTTCTTTCTCCAACACCTGGCTTTTGTTGACTTCTGTTATAACTCTGCCATCACTTCCAAGATATTACAAAATTTCCTGGTTTCTCACAAGTCTATCTCATTCTCAGGACATGTGATCCAATTGTTGCTCTATGTGACATTTGCTACAGCTGATAGTTACCTTCTTGCCTCCATGTCCATAGACCATTATGTGGCTATTTGTAACCCCCTACATTACCCAGTGGTCATGTCTCAGAAGATTTGCATTCTTATTATTGCTGGATATTATTTTATAGGATCCCTGCATGGCTCTATCCTACAGGTTTTACCTTTTCTCTATTCTTCTGTAATTCCAGCATCATCAATCATTTTTTCTGTGATGCGCCCCCGATCCTGACCCTTTTCTGTTCAAATATTGATATCAATGTCATGTTACTAATTGTGATTGTGGGCTTCAGCCTAGTAAGAATTGTGATGGTTGTGTTCTTTTCCTGTGTTTACCTCCTTACTGCCATCTTGAGGATGCACTCTGCTGCAGGGGAACACAAGGCCTTCTCCACTTGTGCCTCCCACCTGAAGGCTGTTACCATTTTCTATGCTACTCTTTCTTGTATGTATTTACAGCCTTCTTCTAGTGAGTCCTAGGAAAATGATAAAACTGCCTCTGTCTTTTATGTCATCATCATCCCCATGCTGAATCAAGGAAGTCAAAGAGGCCCTGAATGTGATGAGCAAGATTTGCATAATAAGCAAGCCCTGCCTGAACTTTAAACTATGTCCTTCTGAAAAGAATCAGAGAGAATGACCTTTGAACCAGTCTAACAAAGGTCATTCTCTCTGATTCTTCTCACAAGGACATTGCATTTCAGGTAAGTTAGACATGATCAGCCAATGGTACAATCTGGAAACTCTTGTAGGAGTGTTCGAATTTCCAACCAAAGTAATATTTTAAAAATTCTCTAATACAGATTGAAGAATAGCCCATCTTTGAAATGATAACATTTTATAATCATTGATATGCTCATAATCAATTATCAATAATCATCATCATCATCATGAGGAAACTAAGAATGATAGCTTATATTCCTCTTGCACTAAGGCATTTTCACAAATATAATCTTAGGTTTTCACTAACTAGACAGTATAGATATTATAATCTTCATTTTGTACATAAGGAAACAGTGACTCATCAAGCTATAAAAGAATGAGTGTTTAAAATTAAAAGAGACTAAGAAATTATCTAGTTCTGTATTCCCTTCTTGTAACAAATAAGGAAACTAAGGTCTTGAGAGGTTACGTGATTTGCCTAAGGTCACACAGGTAAAGTTCAAAGTCAAGATTTGAATCCTTAGACTCTGATTCCAGTACCAGTGCTCTTATCACACTATTATGGTAAAATTGACAAAAGCTTGTACTCGCTAACAGAACTTTTATGAAACAAAGTACTCTTTCATATCTCTATGGGGTTTCCGATATTGCCAATCAGGGATCTGTCATTTATTCCTACACTCCTGGTTATTTCAGCATCACTTTATGGGGGTGAATGGTCATGTCTGAGCAGACCTAATATTTTTGTTTACTCTATCTCTAAACTTCCCAGAGAGCAGAAACTAATCAGAGTAGAGCTCATTGATTTCTTCATAACCAGAGTCTACACCAGGGTCATGAAATGGTTTGAATACAATAAGTATAAAATCGATATTAATTGTCCTTTGAGTAGCCAGCCACTGTTCATAATAATGTTTTAGTATTTCAGAGGAAACCTGATGATGTCACGATCAACACTACCTGCCACCTTGAAGATCCTAAAGATCACAACCCTGGTATGCCTTGGGAAATGGCCTTCATAAGGTTAATACAAAGGCCAAATACCTGTGGTTGTTTCTCTCTGGAGTTAACCCAGATATTCCTCAAGCAGGGAAGAGTTCATAAGCAGATCAACACTCGCAGCTTGGTAGACTCTTCCCGAGTTGAGCTCCAGTGGAATAAATAAATAAAATAGGTTTCTGCTACTTAAACAAATGTAGGAAGCAAGATACAAATCTATTTCCCTCTTGATAGAGTGTCATAATAAAGAGAGCACCAGATGTGAGATGTAAGATATCTTATGCCCATAAGCCAGTGGAGCTCCAGTGGAATGAATAAATAAATAAAATTGGTTTCTGCTACTTAAACAAATGTAGGAAGCAAGATGCAAATCTATTTCCCTCAATAGAGTGTCATAATAGAGAGAACACCAGATCTAAGATGTAAGATATCTTATACCCATAAGCCCCAGAGACCAACTGACCCAAGAGCTCAAGGAATGTTGATAGAAATCAATAGAAGGAAATCAGCATGGTTTTCTCTCTCCTTCTTATAAAATCCCTTCATTCATCATCCCCAAGGCATGCACTTCTGTCTCAAGTTCCCTGAACTACAATGTCAGTGGTCTTGCTTCATCAGACCACCCACAGAACTGGAAGAGATTGGAATCAATAGAGAGGTCTGACCCAGCTAATGCATATAGCCTATGCAGAGTCATATGACAAAAGATCCCTATAGTTTCATCACCTCGGCCTCTTAAAATCCTTTGATGAGAATGCTCTTCTAATTCTTCCTAATATTTAGTGTTCTTCCTTCAAAGTGACTTTTATTTACTATTCTATTCATTGGCTATATCTCTCCAGGAAAAGAAAAGTTCCTTGAGGACAGGAACCATATTTTCAGTTTGTCTTTGCCTTCCCAGTTCCTAATACAGTGCCTTTTACTACAAATTCTTAATAAATATTTGATGACTCAGTTGATAAAAAATAAAAGTACATGATATATATTTTTAAGACTCAAATCAGGTCTCATCTCTCTTGAGACTCCTTTTCTGACTCCTTGGGTAATCAGTATTGTCTTTCCTCAAAGTATACTGTATTTATGTCTCTATTTATATTCTATATCCTCCACTAGAATGCAAGCTCCTTGAAGGCAGGAATTGTTTCATTTCTATGTCCCCAGAACCTAGCGCAGTGCTTTATATAAGTAAATACAAAAAAAGCTTATTTAAAGTTTATTAAACTCTTCCCAACCTCTTGAAGACAAGATTGAAGGACTTTCTCAGCACCAATATGATCTCAAAAGTGTTTCTCTGCCTGTTTAAGTGATAATAAACAATGTGGGATATAACTAAGATTAGTCTACTTGTGTGATCCAAGACCAAAATAGAATTTCTCTCCAATTCAGAAGCTACAGTCCTAAATATAGCTTTACCAGTGAGTAATCCCAATGCATGAAATTGTATCAACATTGCTAACCATACAGGTAACAGTTACATTTATATTATATACATTCTCTCCAATAAAACTTGAGCTACTGAAGACTAGACACTGTATCATTGTTGTTTTTATTTATATACACAGCCACCAACTTGGTGTATATCCAGATCTTTAAAAATATCTGAATATACCTGAATTAAATAACTTATAAATGAAATATCCATATGAGTCAGTAGAGGGAGTCTCTACACAAAGGAATTCCCTCTGCTAATAAAATCACAGGTTCAGACTTGAAACAAAAACACAATCAACCATGTTTGATCTTAAATCCCTATTCAATGTTGCTATTATTGCCTCAAACTATTAACAGTCCCATGCTAATATTCCCCATTTTCTTGTTTCACCTCAGTCCAAGAAAGGTAAAACTTTTCTCAAAAGGACTTTATTAAGCGTGTCATGGCAAAAGAAATTTACACTTGTCCATGGTATGTGGAGAACTTCACTCTTGCCATCCTATGAGGTAGCTAGCAAAAGTATCAGTGTGCCCATTTTTCAGGGAAGGAGTGACTTATCCAAGATCACACAATTAAGAACCAAAGCCAGGATATATGAGAGAAAAAAAACAACAAACTTCCAGAGGACACAATTAAAGTATTGGAAAAAAGGCAATCCACCTCCACAAACCTCTCCTCCTTTCCTCTGCCCTCTCGTGTTCTAGAGTATTACAGAGTTTATTTTTGCTCCTGACCTATCGCAGCTAGGATCCTGCTTACTTATCTACTTGGATTCTGCTGTTATTAGAAGTTATTAGACTGGTAAGAGCTTTTGCAGGATAGTCTCTTTTCTCATCTCATCAGCATTTGACCTGGTGGCCAAGAAGCCTTTCCTTTGGGATAAGAGAAAAAAGAAAGGGAATTATTTGATATCTTCACTTTGCGTTTTCCTTTGGAATCCTTCCGAATTACCTGCTGTTACCCTCAGAATTTAGCATTCCACTTAATTCTGTAAATTTTTGTAAACTTCAATCTGTCTTGTGTGATCAGAATCAATTTCACAAGGAAATGTATTTCTATATCCAAAAAATTAAGTCCAACTGATGGCCCAGGATAGGAGTGAACTCTTTCATGTCAACTTTCTCGACTTCTGAATTATAGCCACTAATTATCCAGATATGCTATAATTTATTCTTCATAGTTAAGTCAATTGATATGTGACACTTTTCTTCCTATTCCTTGAAACGGTTTCATGATTTAGACATAAAGGTCGATTCCATAAGCAAATTCGAGGAATAGGGTATAGTCTACCTCTCAGATCCATGGAGATTAGAAGGAAACAGAAAGCTTGGGGAAAAAAATTTAGACAGTGTTTATGATAAAGGATTCACTTCTCAAGGATGTAGGAAAATGACTCAAATCTGTGAGAATGAAAGTTATTTCTCAATTGACAAATGGTCAAAAAATATGAATAGACAATTTTCTGCTCAAAAAATTGAAGCCATTTCTATTCATATGAAAAAAGTCTCTAAATCACTATTGATTAGAGAAATGCAAATTAAGATAGCTACTTTAAGCTATCACTTTATACTTCTTACATTGGCCAAGATGGTGGGAAAAGATAATGATTAAAGTAGGAGACAATGTGAGAAACTGGGACACTAATGCATCGTAAATGGGCTGTGAAATGATCCAATCATTCTGGAGCGCAATCTGCTACTGTTCAAAGGGCTATAAAAATATCCATACATTTTGATCCAGTAGAACCTCTTTCTCAAAAAACCATAAAAGAGGGAGAAATACCCACATGTGCAAAGGTATTTTTAACAATTCTTTTTTGTGGTGGCAAGGAACTGGAAATTGAATGAATTCCCATCAGTTGAACAATGGCTGATTAAGTTATGGTATATGAATGTAAGGAAATATTAGTTTTCTATAAGAATTGAGGAATGAGTTGATTTCAAAAAAGCCTGGAAAGACCTACGCAAGTTGACACTAAGTGAAGGGAGCAGAATAAACATTGTGCACAGTAGCAACATAATTATATGATCAACTGTGATGAACTTCACTCTTCAACAATGAGGTTTGAAGACAATTCCAATAGACTTATAAAGGAAAGTGCCATTTACATCCAGAGAGAGAACTATGGAAAATGAATATGGATCAAAGAATAGTATTTTTATCTTTTGTTCTTGTTGTTTGTTTGATTGGTTCTTTTTTCTTTCTTCTGTATTTCCCCCTTTTCATCTGATTTTTCTTGAACAGCATGATGAATACAGAAATATGTTTAAAAGAATCATATATGTATAATCTATATCAGACTGCTTGCTGTCTTGGAGAAGAACGATTTGGAATACAAGGTACTTGGAAAAGTAAAATACCATTAAATAAAAAAAAGAAACAAATTCTGGACCTTATTGTGATAATAGCCTTATCATCTCACTAAGGAGAAATTGAGCTTCAGAGAAGAAATTATTTATCCAAAATCACACATATAGTAAATAGCAGAGAAAGGCTCTAAACTCCATCCTTCTTCCTTGAAATCAAGGAACTCACTAAATTCACTAAATCATGTTCCCTTGGAGCATTGCTAGATACTTCCCCTAGAATCTGTCCATTGTGCCAGTGCTGTGGGGTTTTATGAGAGGCAGTATGGTGCCATGCAAAGAAGGGTGGCTTGGAGCCAGGAATGTTGGGGCTCAAATGCCACTTCTGATCAGTGGTATCTGTGTGGCCAAAGGTAAATCACAATATTTCTGTGCCTCAGTTTCCACTTCTGTAAAATAGAACTAATACTTTTGCCATCACCTTCATAATCTGAAGGTAATAAGCAATAATTACCCTTAGAACACTGTGAAATTGTTATTTGTTATTATAATTGTTGGGGAAACTTGATGGCACAGTGGATAGAATGGTGGGCCTGGAGTCAGGAAGACTCCTCATCCTGAGTTCAAATCTAGTCTTAGACTCTAACTAGTTCTGTGACCCTGAGCAAGTCATTTACCTCATTCCATTTAAACTCAGTTCCCAATCAGTAAACTTAGTTGAAGAAGGAAATGGGAAACCACACCAACATTTTTGACCAAAAACACCCAAGAATCAGCCAGGACTACAATGACTCAACAACATTTTACTTCTTGCTATAAGTACCAGACTGGTGATTCCATTGGTATAGCAAACTGCCAGGGAATGATGCTCCTTTTATTGATGTATATCAGCACATTTTGCTCATCTTAGACAGAAAATTATTTAAACAGACCTACTTAAACTTTTCCCACTCATGACCCATTTTCAACCCCAAGAAAATAAATTTCACAAGACCCTGGTTATACAGGTACCTAAAGTAGGTATATAAATTAAACATGTTCTGATAATAAGTCATAATTTTACAACTCTCACATTCAGTTAAAAGATCCCATATTTGGTTCTGAGTTTAAGAAGCTGAGATCCAGAGCACTGAGAGGCCATGTGACTAGCACAGAATCATATATGAAATATGCCAGTGGTGGGCCTACAACCAATGTTTTCTGGCTCTCTTTAGTGTGGTTCACTTTTGTCACTCTGCTTCCACTGTACCACACTGTCTCTCGTTATAATTATTATTCAGAATAAATCCCTCAGAGGACTCTTAAAAAGCAATTGAAACTCCTTGTGGAATCCTAGCTCTGCAACAGTCCAAGAGCAGCCAATGAGGATTTTTCTCCTGAGCTCTCCACAGTCCCTGGGGATAGAGAAGCCCAGGAGAATGGGCCCCAGTGCCATAGGTAGGGCTTACGTATAGCTCCATTCAGTGCACCTGTAAAAACACTGTGTTGTTATTCCTGTTACCTTGGATTAGGGGAAGCAGAACAAGCCCAAGTAGGAGCCCCAGAAGACCAAGGAGGCATAGAATCCCCATTTTCTTCAGGATGGTACATTCCAGGATCTAAGGGCTGATATTACAGTGACCCACACTCTCATCTCATCAAAGCCAATATAATGAGAGAGCAGGAAGCACTAATGCTGGGGCGAGTCATTCCTGAGAAAGGTACTAGCCTTCAGAGGAAGGATCAAATTAATTCTAAAAGGAAAGAAGTAAAGCATTTGAATATCAAAAATGGTACTAGAAGCTTATAAAAGCTTCTGCTAAATGAAAATGTGGCTCTCTCTTGACTATCTGTGTATGGCAATAGGCATTAGGGTCTAGGGAAAGAGGACTGTGTAGAAGACCCCAGAACCTGTCTCCACAGCAGAGAATCATTGGACAATGGTGAGCAAGGTACCGCTGTCTGCCTGGGATCCTTTGATGTCTAGTAAGATGAGACATTTGGACCAGATGCTCACTACATCGTCAACTGCCTTGAATACTCCATATTCTTTTTTCCTACTTTTTTTTTCAGAACCAACATCCTGTGGTTTCCAGACTCCAGCTAATTTTTTGATTGGCTCATCTTTCCATTAAACATTTCCCTGTAGTCAACGATCTTGCTTAATGCATCTACAAATGTTTTGGTATATAAGGTAGGTCTCACAATTCAATAAACATTTAATTAACATCTAGTGTATACAAGATCCAGGGTCACATACCCTGTATATACCAAAGACAAGAATTGAATTCAAGTCTTCCTAATTTAAGGATTAACAGTTCTCTTCCTGCTATACTCTGCTGCTTCTGAGGACACTGTGACAACTCACTAAAACTATGAATTGTAGAATTGATCAATCTATACAAAGAGAGTTGGATTTTACTTTATACACATGAAATCACATGTCTAGACTCTTTCCAAAGAGGAAAAAACTGCCATTCAATAAGTCTGTAAAATTATGTCACATATTTTTATAGACAGCATTTGGCTAATTTTTCCTGGTCTCATCTTTACTACTTTGGCACTTTGAGTAAGACATGTTCTTTCTCTGGCCCTTAATTTGCTTATCTGTAAAATGTTGGCAATGGACTAATTAGTATCTAAAGCTTTTCCTAGCTCTAGTGATCCTATGATTCTATGATCCCTCCTTTGTCCCCTTACCCCCGCTTGTATTTACATATCTATGGTCATATTTCATGTCATTAGTAGAATGTAATTTCAAGGGCAGGAAGTTTTTCACTCCTTTTCTATTTTTGCCCAACCTATGTCTTCTGCCTTTTTACCTGAGGAAAGGAAGAGAAGACCTCTGATTATATTTTTCTAGTCAAATTATGATGAGGAAAATCCTTGTATTCATGCAGGTAGCAGCAGCTTTGTAATATATTCATAGAGAACACAAAGACTTCAGAAAGTAGTAACAATCAATGGTAACACTCTGAGATAAGGGCTTGGATATGGGCTCTTTGTGTCCTACATTATCATTTCTCCCCTACCTTTTAATAGCAGATAACTTCTCTAAGCAAACTGAAGAAGGAATAGATCTCCCCTTCTGATCAGTTCTCTGAAAGGCCTTGAAGACTTTATATCATTGATAACACCATCCAAATATGATCTCCTCTCTGAGAGTATTTTCAGAGTCAAGTTTCCAACCACACATCAAGCTGCCTCATTGCTTTACTATCTTATATGATCTTGGGTTTTTTTTTGTTTTTGTTTTTTTAAATAGTTTTTTATTTACAAGTTATATATATATATATATATATATATATGGGTAATTTTACAGCATTGACAATTGCCAAACCTTTTGTTCTGATTTTTCCCCTCCTTCTTCCCACTCCCTCCCCTAGATGGAAGGATGACCAATACATGTTAAATATGTTAAAGTATAAATTAGATACACAATAAGTATACAGGGCCAAACCGTTATTTTACTGTGCAAAAAGAATCAGACTCTGAAATATTGTACAATTAGCCTGTGAAGGAAATCCAAAATGCAGGCAGGTAAAAATAGAGGGATTGGGAATTCAATGTAATGGTTCTTAGTCATTTCCCAGAGTTCTTTTGCTGAGTGTAGCTGGTTCAATTCATTACTGTTCCATTGGAACTGATTTGGTTCATCTCATTGCTGAGGGTGGCCAGGTCCATCAGAATTGGTCACCATATAGTATTGTTGTTGAAGTATATAATGGTCTCCTGGCCCTGCTCGTTTCATGCAGCATCTTTTCGTGTAAATCTCTCCAGGCCTTTCTGAAATCATCCTGTTGGTCATTTCTTACCGAACAATAATATTCCATGATATTCATATACCACAATTTATTCAGCCATTCTCCAACTGATGGGCATCTACTCAGTTTCCAGTTTCTGGCCACTCCAAAGAGGGCTGCCACAAACATTCGTTTTTGTTTTTAACCCACCAAGGAAGAAAAACCCCAAGGGATCTCCTACCTCACTTTATTGTCCAGATTTGGTTCCAAACAATTTTTTTATTGGTTTCAAAATTCAATCTAGCTGCTAAGGAATGAGTTCCTTCCCTTGAGTGGGGAGAGCCCAACAAATATGCTAGAGGTTCTCTAGGTATTCTGACTTAAGATATGATGTCTTGTCTTGAGCCATAATAGCTCCACAATTAAAATGTTCCTTAATTTCTAAAGGTATTGCTGTAAAGTGAAACAGATCTCACTGGGATGTATAAGCTCTAGAGTATTTGTTTAATACACTGTCCCCTTTTATAAGTAGGTGATGGTGATGAAGCTGCATTATCCAAGATCAGTCATGAAATTTGACTCATGTGACCTCCTGGTGCCCTGAAAAAGTGTTCCTTTGGCTCCCAGACCATTGTACTCTAGATATAAGCAGAGAGCTTACTTCTGAAAAGGGATAATACTAAGCGTAATTGCCTGACCATCCATTAAGGACCAGATACCCAAAGTTCTCACAAAAAGGTCCATCCATTGAGAATTGGACAGTCTTAGACCTCCTCTAGTCCAAATGTCCAATTTCTCAGCTAGAGACAGTCAATAAAGTTCTACACTTGGTGTTGGCTAGGTTGAGTTCAAACTTGGCTTTAGATATGAGCTTTGTGGCTCTGGGTAAGTTATTTAACTTATTTTTTCCTCACTTTCTTCATCTATAAAATGTGAGGATCAAATAAGATATTATTTGTGAAGTGCTAAGCAAACTCCAAGTGTGATATAAGTGCTGGCTGTTGTTATTCTCTGAGTTTTTTAAAATCCCATTCATTTCATTGTATAATCATTGTTTCCCATTATCAGGGCATAGAAGGAGTTCAGGTTGATAAAATTATTCTTATGATTATAAATATTATTGTTGAATCATTATCATTGTGGTTCAGTATTTGTCAATATAAAAACCTAACAGGTCAAATCACAGGAGTATGGTTCAATGCCCATAAGATGGTGATTTATCCAAATTAATGATATAATATTGGAGGGAAATATGAACCACCAAAAAAATCAGAATAGAAACTCAATATTCATTAGTCTCACTCATGGCAAGCTCACCTTCACTTTTCTTGATACTTTTCTGTGTACATCTCTTCTATAGGTAATATATCTGCTACAGTCATGACCCAGGGAAACAGCAGTGCAGTGACTGAATTCATCCTGCTGGGCTTTACAATCCGACAAGACCTACAGTATGTCCTGTTCCTTGTGTTTCTGTTTGTCTATGTCATTTCTATAGTGGGCAATGTTGGTATGATTCTGATCATCAAAATTGACTCCCACCTTCACACTCCCATGTACTTCTTTCTCCAACACCTGGCTTTTGTTGATCTCTGTTATACCTCTGCCATCACTCCCAAAATGCTGCAAAACTTCCTAGTGTCCCACAAGTCTATCTCATTCTCCGGATGTCTGATTCAGATGTTGGTTTATGCTACATTTGCTACTACTGATAATTACCTGCTTGCCGCCATGGCCATAGACCGTTATGTGGCTATTTGTATCCCCCTACATTACCCGGTGATCATGTCTCAGAAGGTTTGCATTCAGCTTGTTGCTGTGTCTTATTTTATAAGATCCCTGAATGCCTCTATCCATACTGGTTTTGCCTTTTCTCTGTTCTTCTGTAATTCCAACATCATCAATCACTTTTTCTGTGATGTGCCTCCGATCCTGGCCCTTTCCTGTTCGAGTATTGAAACCAATATCATGCTATTACTTGTCTGTGTGGGCTTCAATCTGATAAGCACTTTGATGGTTGTACTCTTCTCCTATGTTTATATCCTGGCTGCCATCTTGAGGATGAGTTCTGCTTCAGGGAGACACAAGGCCTTCTCCACTTGTGCCTCCCACCTGACTGCTGTCACCATTTTCTATGCGGCTCTTATTTATATATATTTACAGCCTTCTTCTAGTGAGTCCCAGGAGAATGATAAAATTGTTTCTATGTTTTATGGCATTATCATCCCCATGCTGAATCCCCTAATCTATAGCCTGAGGAACAAGGAAGTCAAAGAGGCCCTGAAAGCGATGAGCAAGACTTGCTTAATATGTAAGCCCTGAACTTTAAGGTCCTGCTTTACAGGACCAGCCCAGCAAAGACCTTTTTCTCCTTTCTCTTTCTTACAGTTAAGCAGGACATGACCAATCAATGGTGCAATTTGGAATGGCACATAGGAGTGTTAGAAAAGCCCTTCCAACTTGAATAATCCTTTTACATCTCTAACATTTAATATTCATTGGTATGATTATGATCAATCATTAATAATTATCATCACAATTGACAAAGACAATAATGATGGCTTACCTTCTTTCTGCAATAAGACAGTTTCATATGTGTAATCTTAGGTTTTCACAACACCACAAATAGATAGTATCAATATTATAATCTTCATTTTGTACCTAAGTAAACTGTGACTTGACAAACCATGAAGTGATGTGGTTGTAAAATCAAAAGATAGCTAAAAAATTATCTAGTTCTGCTCACTCTTCTTGTAACAAATCAGGAAACTGAGGTCTTGAGAATTTAAATGATTCACCTAAGGGCACACAGGTAAGGTCAAAGTCAAGATTTGAAGCCCTAGACTCCAATTCCAGTACCAGTGCTCTTATCACAGTATAATGGTAAAATTGACCCAAGCTTGTACTCGCTGACAGAACTTTTGGGAAACAAAGGATACTTTCATATCTCTACGGGGTTTCAGATACTGCCAAGCAGGGGCCTGTCATTTACTCCCACACTCACTTTATGGTGGTGAATGGTCATGTCTGACTAGACCTAATATTTTTGTTTACTCTATCTGTAAACTTCCAAGAGAGTAAAAATTAAGTAAAGCAAATCTCATTGGTTTCTTCATAACCAGGGTCTGCACCAGTGTCATTAAATGGTTTGAACATGATATCTGAACATGATAAGTGGAAAATTGATGCTTATTTTTCTCTGAGCAGCCACTGCTAATAATAATTCTTTAGCATTTCAAAGGAAACATGATCATATCATTATGAGCACTAACTGCTACCATAAAGATCCTAATGATCACAATCCTTGTATGCCTTGGGACGTGGCTTTCATTGAATAGGTACCATGTTAATGTTCTCCAGGCTTAACCAGATATTTTTCAAGTAAGGAAGAGTCCATTAGTAAATCAACACTCCATCTGGGTCGTCTCTTCCTAAATTTGAGCCCCAGTGAAATAAGTAAATAAATAAAATTGTTTTCTACTACTTACACAAATGTAGGAAGATGCAAGCCCATGTCCCTCTTGATGTCATGTCAATGAGGGAGCTCTCTCGTTGTGACCCTCTGCCTCTTGGGCCCATAAGCCCCAGATGCCAACTGACCCAACAGCTTAAAAATTGTTTTAAAGCAATAGTTGGAAATCAGCATAGTTTTCTGGCTCCTCCTACAAAACCTTGTTGTTCATCAGTCCCAAGACAAGCAGTTCTATCTCATGTTCCCTGAACTGTCCTGATTTCATTAACTCATCCACCAAATTGGAAGGGACTATAATCAATGAAGAGGCCTGACTCACCTAAAACATAGTTCCAATACAAGGTCAGATAACAAAACATCTATATGATCTCATCACCTTGAACTCTTAAAATCCTTCATTGAGAATCCCCTTCTATTTCTTCCTAATATTTAATGCTCTCTCTCCTCAAATGGACTTTTATTTATCAGTTTGACTATAGGTTATACCCCTCTCCCAGGAAAAGAAAAGGCTCTTGAGGGCAGGAGCCATGTTTTCAGTTTGTCTTTGCATTCACAGTTCCCAGCACAGTGCCTTTTATCATAAGTTCTTAATAAATATTTTGATGATTCATACTGGTTAAAATATATGAAATGTAGTTTTATCCCACAAGACTCAATTCATGTCTCACCTCCCTTACGAATCCTTTCCTGACTCCTTGGGTTATCAATATTGTCTTTCCTATTTTCTTCAAAGTATTTTATATTCATGTCTCTATATTCTATGTCCTCCAATAGAATGTAAGCTCCTTGCGGGCAGAAATTGTTCTATAGCCCTTGCACCTAGAATAGTGCCTTGGAAAATAGAAAAAAAGTATTAAAAGTTTGTTAAATTCTAATCAACCCATTAAAAACAATATTAAAGGACTTTCTCAGCACTAGTATGATCTTAAAAGTATTTCTTTGACTAAGTGATGTTAATCAATGTGTAATATAATTAGAATTAGTCTACTTGTATGATCCAAGACCAAAGTAGAAAATCTCTACAATTATCTTCAGTTTCAGAACCTGCATTTCTAAAAATAAATTCTCCAAAGGTTTGTCCCAATGTTTGAAATTATATCAGCATTGCTAACCATACAAGTGACAGTTACACACTTAATTTATACACACTCTCTCCAATAAAATTTGAGCTACTGAAGATAGAAGATTGTTTCATTGATGTTTTTCTTTATACATAGCTACCAATAGTGCTTGGTGTATAGCATAATCTTTAAAAATATATCTATTGAATTCACCTGAATTGAATAACATATCAACAAATTATCCATATGACTCAGTAGTTGGAGTTTCTACACAAATTCCCTCTGTTAATAAAATCACAGGTCCAGACTTTAAAAAAAAAGAAAGAAAAGAAAAAGAAAAAGAAAAACTAAGTCTTCTATGCTTGATCTTAAACCCCTACTCAATGTCATCATTGGTGCCTCAGACTATTAACAGTCCCATCTTAATATTCCCCATTTTTCCCCTTTACCTCAGTCTTACAAAAGTAGAACTGTTTCAAAAGGGATTTATTAAGCATGTCAGGACAAAAGAAATTTACACTGGTCTGTGTAATGTGATGTGCTTTTTTTCATGCCATACTATGAGGTAGCAAGCAAAAGTATCATTGTGCCCATTTTTTAAGGGAAGGAGTGACTTATCCGAGATAACACAACTAAGAACCAGAGTCAGAATATATAAGAAAAAAAATAGAATATGCTTCTAGAGGGCAGAATTGAAGCAGGGAAAAGACAGGAATCCAGCTCCACACAACCCCTCCTCCTTTTCTCTGTCCTCTTATTTTCTGGAATATTACAGAGCTTATCTTTTCTCCTGGCCTAATATAGTTATGTTGCTTATCTATTGGAGCAAACCTATTATTAAATTGTTATGAGCTCTTGCAGGGTATTCTCTCCCATTTTACCAGCATCTGGCTTGGGTACAAAGAGGCCTTTGCTTTGGGATAAAAGAAATAACAAAAGGGAAAAGGAAACAATTCTTCCTTCCTCTGCATTCACTGATATCTCTACTTTGGCTTCTCCCTTGGAATCCTTCTAAATTATCTATTTGTTACCCCTGAATTCAGTGATCCACTTCTTTCTGCAAACCTTTGCAAAAGCTGATCCCCAAGCTGAGAATGTAGTTTTGTGTGGATAGAGCTAGTTGCCTAGGTGGCAATGAAACACACAGTTTTATATCCAAAAACTAAAACCAAGTGAGGGCCTGCTATGGCTTTGCTCACTTCTGAGTTATATCCACCAGTATGCCATTGCTTATTCTTAGTCAATTGGTACATGACACTTTTCTTTCCGTCCCTTGAAATGAGTTCATGGCATAGACATAAAGGTGATAAATATAAGTAAATTCAGAGAAAAGGATTAGTCTACCCCTTAGATGCATGGAGAAGGCAGGAATTTTGGCCAAAGATGAACTAGAATACATTATAATATGCAAAATAGATCATTTTAATTACATTAAATTAAAAAGGGTTTCACAAACAAAATCAATGCAGCCCAGATTAAAAGGGAAACAGAAACCTGGGGGGAAATTTTTATAACCAGTGTTTCTGATAATGGCTTCATTTCTAAAATATGTAGAGAATTGACTCAAATTTATGAGAATGCAAGTTATTCCTCAAAGAATATGAACAGAATTTTCAGACAAAAAAATTAAAGTCCATTTTTAGTCATATGAAAATGTGCTCTAAATCACTATTGATTAGAAAAATGCAAATTAAGATGGCTGTAAGGTACTACTCTACACTTCTCAGATTGTCTAAGATGACAGAATAAGATAATAATAAAAGTTGGAGACAATGTGAGAAAATTGGGATACCAACTTGCTGTTGGTGGGGCTATAAAAATGATCCAACCATTTTGGAGAGCAATTTGGAATTATGCCCAATGGACTATCAAAATTGCCTATTCTTCGATCCAGCAGTGTCTCTACTGGGTCTCCTTCCCAAAGAGATCATGAAAAAAGGAAAAGATCAACATATGCAAAAATATTTGTAGCAGCTCTTTTTGTAGTGAAAGGAATTGGAAATTGAGTCGATGTCTATCAGTTGAAGAATGGCTGAATAAGTTATGATGTATGAATGTTACAAAATATTATTTTTCTGTAAGAATTGATGAACAAATACTATTCCTATGCTCTCAAGTGTTTTTATTAGGAATGGATGTTGGATTTTGAAACTATTACCACTCATATGAAAGAGTGTTCCAAATCATTATTGATCAGAGAAATGCAAATTAAGACAACTCTGAGATACCACTATACACCTGTCAGATTGGCTAAGATGACAGGAAAAAATAATGATGAATGTTGGAGGGGATGCGGGAAAACTGGGACACTAATGCATTGTTGGTGGAGTTGTGAACGAATCCAACCATTCTGGAGAGCAATCTGGAATTATGCCCAAAAAATTATCAAATTGTGCATACCCTTTGATCCAGCAGTGTTTCTATTGGGCTTATATCCCAAACAAATACTAAAGGAGGGAAAGGGACCTGTATGTGCCAAAATGTTTGTAGCAGCCCTGTTTGTAGTGGCTAGAAACTGGAAAATGAATGGATGCCCATCAATTGGAGAATGGCTGGGTAAATTGTGGTATATGAATGTTATGGAATATTATCGTTCTGTAAGAAATGACCAGCAGGATGAATGCAGAGAGGACTGGCGAGACTTACATGAACTGATGCTAAGTGAAATGAGCAGAACCAGGAGATCATTATACACTTCGACAACGATATTGTATGAGGACATATTTTGATGGAAGTGGATTTCTTTGACAAAGAGACCTGAGTTTTAATTGATAAATGACAGACAAAAGCAGCTACACCCAAAGAAAGAACACTGGGAAACGAATGTGAACTATCTGCATTTTTGTTTTTCTTCCCGGTTATTTATACCTTCTGAATCCAATTCTCCCTATGCAACAAGAGAACTGTTCGGTTCTGCAAACATATATTGTATCTAGGATATACTGCAACATATCCAACATATAAAGGACTGCTTGCCATCTAGGGGAGGGGGCGGAGGGAGGGAGGGAGGGAAAAAAAATCAGAACAGAAACGAGTGTCAATATAAAGTAATTATTAAATAAAAATTAAATTAAAAAAAAAAGAATTGATGAACAAGCTGGTTTTAGAAAAGCCTGGAAAGACTTACATGAACTGATGCTAAGTGAAGTGGGCAGAAAAAAAGAAAACATTATACACAGTAGCAACACGATTATGTGATGATCAACTGTGATAAACATGACTCTTTTTGACTATGAGGCGATTCAAGGCAATTCCAATAGACTTATGATGGAAAGTGCCATCCACATCCAGAGAGAATTATGGGAAATGAATGTGGATCAAAGTATGGTATTTTAACCTTTTGTTCTTGTTGTTGTTTGTTTGCTTGTATGTTTTTCTTTCCCATGTTTCCCCTTTTGATCTATTTTTTTTCTTGAGCAGCATGATGAATATGGAAATATGTTTAGAAGACTCACACATATAAAATTCCCATCAAACTGCTTGCTGTCTTGGAAAGAGAGAAAAAAATTAGAACACAAGATTTTGCAAAAGTAAATGTTGAAAACTACCTTTGAATATATTTGGAAAAGTAATATTCCATTAAAATAAAAAAGAAAGAAAAGTTCTGGACCTTATCATCATAACCTTATCATTTCACTAATGAAAAATTAAGCTTCAGAGAGCAGATATATAGTAAGTAGCAGAGAAAGGCTCTAAACCCTGTCCTTTGTTGAAATCAAGTATTCTTTTCAGTAAATTATGTCCCCTTGGAACACTGATCATACTTCCCTTATAATCTGTCAGTTGTGTTGATGCCAGTGCTGTGGGGTTTAATGAGAGTAAATATAGTGCCAGGCAAAGAAGGTTGGTCTTGGAACCAGGAATGCTGGGTTCAAATGCCACTTCTGATTGGTTCTGGCCAAAGGCAAAATCACAATATTCCTGTGCCTCAGTTTCCACTTCTGTAAAATGGAGCTAATTAGTTTACCACCTCCTTCACAATCTGAAGGTGAAAAGCAATAATTACCTTTAGAGTGTTATGAAATTGTTATTAGTTATCATAACTAATAACACAGTGGATAAAATGGTGAGTCTGGAGTCAGAAAGACTCATCATCCTGGGTCCAAATCCAGCCATAGACAATTACTAGTTGTGTGACCTGGGCAAGTCCCTTAACCCTGTTTGCCTCAGTTCCCAATCTGTAAAATGAGCTAAAGCAGGAAATGGGGAACCATTCCAACACCTTTGATAAGAAAACCCTAAATGAGTCTACCAAGAGTCAGTCATGACTGCACTGACTCAACAGAAACATTATAATTATTGCAATAAGTACCAGACTGGTGATTCTATTTGTGTAGCAAATTCCCAAGTAAGGATATCAATGTAAGTCGGCCCCATTTTATCAACTGAGTCATAGAGAATTATCTTAAGCAGACCTACTTAAACTTTTCTCACTCGTGACCCCTTTTCCCACAAGAAAATTTTACTTGACTATAAAAGTCCCTAAAATAGGTATGCAAATTAATCATTTTCTAATAAGTCATAATTTCACAACCCTCATATTCAGTTACAAGTTGTGAGTGTAAGAAGCTAAGATCCAAAGCACTAAGAGGTCACATGACTAGCACAGAATCATACATAAAATGTGCCAGTGGTGGGTCTGCAACCTATGTCTTCTGGCTCTCTATTGTGTGGCTCACTTTTGTCACTCTGCCTCCACCACATCACACTGTCTCTCATTATAATTATTTTTCAAAATAAATCCCTGAGAAGAATCTTGAAAAGTAACTGAAACTCCTTTGGGAATCCCAGCTCTGCAACAGTCCAAGGGCAGCCAATGAGGATTTTTCTCCTGATTCTCCACAGTCTCTGGGGCCAGAGAGACCCAAGAGAATGGGTCCCAATGCCATACAACAGGCTTATGTATAGCTCCATTCACTACTCCCGCAAAGATACTGTGTTACCCTTCCTGTCAGCCTGGATTAGAAGGAAGCAGAACAAACCCAAGTAGGAACCCCAGAAGACCAAAGAAGCATAGAATCCCCATTGTCCCTAGGATGGTGCATTCCAGGATCTAAGGGTTGAGGTGACCCAGAGTCTCATCTCATCAAAGCCAAGGTGATGAGAGAAGAGGAAGCCCTAGTACTGGGGTGAATCATTAATTATTCTACTATTCCTGAGAAACTTACTGGCCTTCAGAGGGTCTAATTAAATCTAAAAGGAAAAAAAGTGAAGCATTTGAATCTCAAAAACAGTACAGAAAATCACTGCTTATAGAAACTTCTGCTAAATGAAAGTATGCCTTTTTCTTTTGACCATCTATGTATAACAGTAGGCATTAGGGTCTAGGGAAGGAGGACTACATAGAAAACCACAATACCCGACTTCTACTGTCACTACTACATAGAACTCATCGAGCAAGAGGGAACAAGGTACCTCTGCCAGCCTGGGCAGATCTTCTAATCTCTGGTAAGATGAGATATTTGGATTAGATTCTCGCTACATAATCAACTATCTTGAACCTACTTTTCTTCCAGAACCAACATCCTGTGATTTCCTGACTCCAGCTAATTTTTTGATTGACCCACTTTTCCATTAAACATTTCCCAGTAGGCAACGGTACTGCTTAATGGTTCTACAAATGTTTTGCTGTATAAGGTAGGTCTCATCTATTCAATAAACATTTAATGGGCAATTATTTTATACAAGATCAATGGTCACACACCCACTATATATCAAATGCAAGGCTTGAATTTGAATCTTTCTAAGTTGAGGACTAACAGTTCCCTTCCTATTACACTCTGTTTTCTCTCAGGACATTGAGACAACCTGCTAAGACTATGAATTTTAGAAAATTTAAGGAAACAATCTGCATTAAGGGAGTTGTATTTTACTCTATACCGATTAAATTACAAGTCTAGACTCTTTCCAAAGAGAAAAAAAACTGCCATTCTCCGAGTCTGTAAAGTTATGTCACATATTTGTATACATAGTCTTTCCATAATTTTTGCTTAATCTCATCTTTACTGCTTTGGCATTTTAGGTAAGACATGTCCTTTCTCTGGACCTTATTTTGCTTAGTTATAAAATATGGGCAATGGGCTAATTGGAATCTGGAGCCTTTTCTTCCTGCTGATCAATTATCCTAAAATTCTGATCTCTCTTACTTCCCTTTACCCCCAGCTTGTTACTTACATATCTGTGGTCATGTTCCATGTCACTATTGGAATGTAACCTTCTTGAGAGCAGGAAATTTTTCACTTTTTTTCCTCTTTTTAGTCAGTATATACTTTCTGCCTCTATTTGAGAAAGGGAAGAAAAGACCATGATTTTATTGATTTAGGGAAATTCCTCTATCTACTCAGGTCACAGCAGCTTTGCAGCTTGTAGTCATGGAGAAGGCAGAGGCCTGAAAATCCAGTAGGACTCAAAGGTAAGGCTTTGACTTAAGGTGGGCTCTCTGTGTCCTCTATTACTGCTTCTTCTCTGCCTTGTCTTTGCAGACACTTCATTAACAAATGTTTCTCTAGTCAAATTGAAGAAGGGATAGATCTCCCATTCTGATCAGCTCTCATCCCCCAACACCTTATCCCATAATACCATTGCTCAGACCATCCAAAGTCTAAACTCCTGTCTGGAGTAGGATTTCAGAGCCAAGTTTCCAACCACAAATCAATCTGTCTTATTGTTTTGCTTTGCAATCTGATCTTGTTTTTAACCCACAAAGGAAGAATAAACCTTAAAGGATCTCCTTCCCCACCTTATTGCTTAGACTTGACTCCAAACTATTTTTGCCTGGTTTTAAAAATTCAATAGTCCAACAAATATGTCATAATTTCTCTAGGTTACCCAGGCTTAAGATCTGATCTCTCAGCCTAAGCAGTAATAGTTCTACAATTTAAATAAATGTACTTATTTCAAGGGGCACAATTATGAAGTGGTAAGATCTCACGGATCTGTAAGCTCTAGAAGATTTGTTTAATACTCTGTCACCTTACTTCAATGAAGAAATGGTGGGTGAAGCTGCATCATCCAAGATCAGTCATGAAATGTGATTTTATACTATCAGGGCTAGTAAAATCATCATGATCATCATTATTATTTTATTATTATTATTGTGGTTCAATATTTATCAGTTAATCACACATTAAAACCTATCAATTCAAACCAAAAGAGAATACCTCAAATACTCTTGGCCATAAGAGGGTAGTTTATTCAAATCAAAAACATAATGTCTGGGGGAAATAAACTATATTATATATACTAGACTTTTAAAACAAAACTTAAAATACAAACCACCAAAATAACAGAGTAGAAACTCTCTATTCTCTCAAACTTAGTCCTACCTCATGAAAAACTCACTTTTCTTGATGTGTACTTTTCTGTATACATATCTTTCATAGGTGATATATCTACTATAGTCATGACCCAGGGAAACAGCAGCACTGTGACTGAATTCATCCTGCTGGGCTTTATGATCCGACAAGACCTACAGTATGTCCTGTTCCTTGTGTTTCTGTTTGTCTACGTCACTTCTGTAGTGGGCAACGTTGGTATAATTCTGATCATCAAAACTGACTCCCATCTTCACACTCCCATGTACTTCTTTCTCCAACACCTGGCTTTTGTTGACTTCTGTTATACCTCCGCCATCACTCCCAAGATGCTGCAAAACTTCCTGGTGTCCCACAAGTCTATCTCATTCTCGGGATGTCTGATCCAATTTTTTGTTTATGCCACGTTTGCTACAGCTGATTGTTACATTCTTGCTGCCATGGCCATAGACCGTTATGTGGCTATTTGTAACCCCCTGCATTACCCGGTGGTCATGTCTCAGAGGGCTTGCAACCAGCTCGTTGCTGTATCTTATGTTATGGGATCCCTGAATGCCTCTATCCATACTGGTTTTACTTTTTCTCTACTCTTTTGTAATTCTAACACCATCAATCACTTTTTCTGTGACGTGCCCTTGGTCCTCCCCCTTTCCTGTTCCACAATTGATATCAACATCATGTTACTAATTGTCTGTGTGGGCTTCAACTTGATAAGTACCGTGATGGTTGTATTCTTCTCCTATGTTTATATTGTGGCTGCCATCTTGAAGATGAACTCTGCTGCAGGGAGACACAAAGCCTTCTCCACTTGTGCCTCCCATCTGATAGCTGTCACTATTTACTATGGGACTCTTGCTTACATGTACTTACAGCCTTCATCTAGTGAGTCCCAGGAGAATGATAAAATAGCCTCTGTGTTTTATGGCATCATCATCCCCATGCTCAATCCCCTGATCTATAGTCTGAGGAATAAGGAGGTCCAAGAGGTCCTGAAAGTGATGAGCAAGAATTTCTTAACATGCAAGCTCTGAACTTCTGCTTTACAGAATCAGCCCAGCAAAGACCATTCTCTCTCATTCTTTCCACAAGAGGTTAACATTTCATCTGAGCTGGACATGATAAGCCAATGGTGCAATTTGAAACGGCATGTAGGAGTAGTGTTAGAGTAACTCTTCCAACTTAAATACTCTTGTTTAAAGTCTCTAACACAGACTAAAGAACATTCCAACTCTTTGAAATGATAACATTCAATAATCATTGATATGATCATGATCAATTATCAATAATTATCATCGCAATCATGAGGAAGAAAACAATAATGACAGCTTATGTTCCTCCTGCACTAAGGCATTTTCACAAGTGTAATCTTAGGTTTTCACAACTTTATAAATAGATAGTATAGATATTATAATTTTCATTTTGCACATAAGGAAACTGGGACTCGGCAAACTATAAAGGAATATGATTTAAAATTAAAGGAGAGCTAAGAAATAATCTAGTTCTTTTTCTTTTCTTGTAACAAATAAGGAAACTGAGATCTTGAGATGTTATCATTTGCCTAAGGTCATACAAATAAAGGTCAAACTCAAGATTTGTTGACTTATACCCTTGCATTCTGATTCTAATACCAGTGTTCTTATCACTATCTATGATAAAATTGACCCAAACTTGTGCTTGCTGGCAGAACTTTTGTGAACCAAAGGCTGCCTTCATACCTCTAAGAGGTTTCAGATGTTGCCCACTCAGGAGTCTGTCATTTACCCTCACACTCTTTGGTTATTTCAGTATCACTTTATGGTTGTGAATGATCAAGTCTGGCCAAATCTAATATTTTTGCTTACTCTGTCTCTAACATCCCCAGAGAACAGAAACTAACTGGAGCAGAGCTCATTGGTTTCTTCATAACCAGGGTCTGCGGCAAAGTCACTAAGTGATCTGAACACCATAAGTGTAAAATGGATGCTAATTGTCTTTGAGCAGCCACTGCTAATGATGCTTTAGTATATCAGAGAAAACCTGATTTTATCATTGTGAACACTACCTTCCATGCTAAAGATTCTAAAAATCATAACCCTGGCATGCCTTGGGAAATGGCCTTCATCAGGGGGATATCAAGGCCAAATCCCTGCAGTTGCTTCTCTCCAGACTTAACCCCAATATTTTTCAAGCAAGGAAAGGTCTATAAGTATATCAAGATTCCATCTTGGTAGTCTCATCCAGAGTTTGAGCACCAGTGGAATAAATGATCTTCCATTCTCAGGGTCACCTCCATTCCAAAGTGGAGTAAGACCTCAAGAAAAGGTTGAAAAATTTTCTAATTTCCAAAGCCATGAGGGTAAGTACTAGATGAGTGAAAAACCTTCTGTACTTGTCAGACCACATCCAAAACCATTCTATACAACTCAGTCCAACAAGGATTTTTCAAGTGTCTATTCAATCCAGTGTGCTATTATGGCAACATAGGAAGAATATAATCAATGTTTGTGACTTAAATTGAATAGAACCATGCTATTTGTTAGAATGCAAAGACAAGACAAAAGTCAGTCTTTGTCCTTTTAATAGTTGGGGTGCAACATGTAATCAGGGAGTATTAATTTTGAGGAAAGAAGTCCTTAACATATTACTAAAACTGACATTTACAGACTGCTCTAAGTTTTGCAAAGAACATCAAATGTTACCTGACTTAATCCATATAACAACCCTAGAAGGTAGGAGCTATTATTATCCCCATGTTAAAGAAGAGAAACTGGGTCTGAAAGAGATTGAGGGATTTGCGCAGGCCTAACCAGCTAGGAAGTATCAGAGGTACCACTTTGGATAGAATGTCAATCCTAGAGTCAGGAAGTCATCTTTATAAATTTAAATCTGTGTAACCCTGAGAAACTCAAGTCACTTCATTCTTTTCACCTCAGTTTCCTTATCTAAAATGAGGGAGAAGAAGATAACAAGCCCCTCCACATCCTTGTCCAGAAAACCCCAACGAATCAGAAGTCAGACATGACTGAACAGTAATAACAAAAATTTCAGAGGAGGTATTCAAATTTAGGACTCCCTGATTCAAAAACTAGAACTTCATCCATTCCATCACAATATCAATTTTGAATGAAATATTTTAAGATAGTGATCACCTTTAAAATATTCAAAGGAGGGTAGCCAAGATGGAGAAAAGTATTGAATTCATGCCATATAAGGATCAGCTGGTTGAACTGGGAATATTTAGCCCAGAGAGGCAGCATTATGTGATTATGATTATGTGATATCTGACTTCCTATAAAATAGAAGAGGATTATTGAAGCCAAAACCTATTGTTATATACTTATTATATATAAGGCACTGTACTAAGCACTAGTGATACAAAGAAAAAGAAAAGGCAGCAATTGCTTACAAGGCACTCCTATTCTAAAAACCCAATTTTAACATAAAGTTCAAAGTCAAGAAATAATATGGAAAAGTGAGCAAAGAAAAAAAGACCTGACCATAAAATAAAATGAATTGTTATATTTTAAAAAGAAAGAAACCAAAAAATAATAGACAGGCTAGCTTTTTTATACCTAATCTGAATGTTTGATGCTTTGAATCCATTTTGGATCTGGTGGGGTGGGGATTCATTCCTTCCTTAAATCCAACATGGAAATGAAAATTTAAGAAGCTTGTATTTGTAGATTCCACTTGAGGAATAAGTACTGATGACCCACTCCAAGTACTAAAAATGAAAATATAAATGTTAGCTTAGATACACGTACAATAATGCTGAAGACATAGCGACTACTGGCCTGCCATTGAAGCTGATAGAAAATAAGTTAGAAAAGAATTTATGCCATGATCTAAGGGACCTCCTCTAAAGGTATCATGACATTTCTTCTACCCTTTTTTTTTCCCCTCTTCAGAAAGAGTTTGAAAAGAGAGAACTATATTTTTATTCTGACAATGGCAGGATCCAGCTGTGACCCAAATGTCATCTCTAAGATGCTTAGATCAGGTTTTCTGGTGATCCAAACAGCTTGTAGTAATCCATTTGAGGGAGACTGTTTTGTCCATATCTTTTGACATCAGGATTGTCAAACACACAGTAGATGCTTAATGAATACTTATTGTCTTATACTGAATGGCTTAACTGTAAATACTAAGCAACAAGCTCTGAGAGTTGTATTTGTTCTTAATCGAGCTAATATTTATGGAGCATTTTAATTTTACATTTGTTATATTCTCTACAACAGAATTTAAAATTTAGAGCTGGAAGTTAGATTCTATCATAGTGTTTTAAATTCAGAAAAGGTCTTAGTGAACATAGGAATATCATATCAGCACTGGAAGACTTAGGTTCAATTTCTTCATTTTAAAGGAGGAAACTGTGATGTAACTACTCCAGATTCACTGAGATAATAAGTGTCATAATTGGGATTCGAACCTATGACCAATGCAGGAATTTGCTAGCACTTGATTTGTTGTTCTTTCCCCAGTACTACACAGCCTCCTACAATTTGTTCCTTACAACTATCATGTGATATAGGCCTTTTTATTATCTCCATTTTATAGAGAAGGAAAATGAGGCTCATATAAATTAAACCCTAACTTGGCCAGGGTTATAGAGCCACTGAATCGATGAGATTAGAATTCTATCCTCCTGATACTAAAAATGAGAGCCCCACCACCCATTTTGCTGCTCTGCCTTTCTAGGCTAATGGAGCAGAAATTGTCACCGTGGAAGATTCTTAGCAGTTCTATATTCCAGACATTCCTGGCTCTCTTTGTCTTATAAAGGTTTCAAGCCCATCTCTGTGAAAGAAATCCAAGACAGCTTGAAGTCCCATTCATGTAACTCTCATAGAATTTCTTCTCAATAAATTCAATAAAGAAATATTAACCATCTAATGAGAGATCTGGCTGCCATGTTGAATCACAGAGAGATGGTCATGTTTATAATTATTTCCATTTTACAGATGAGAAAACAGAAACAGACATAGGTTAAATGTCTTGTTCAGGATCATACAGGTAGTTAGTGAGTAACCAAGGTCAAATCTGAACTGAGGTTTTCTGACTTCAGGTTAAATGTTCTAGTATTTGTTCTGGATCACCTAGCTAGTATCTAAGGCTAGTTTGAACTCAGGTCTTCTTGAACTCGGGGTTATCTCTCTCCTGAACCACCTAGTGGCCAGATGAATCTACATTCTCCTCCATGGCCTCATTAGCTACCAATTTCTCTTAATCTTGGCTTGAAACTGAGCTACCTTCAAAGATCCAAGAGGCACTCTCCCAAGTTTGAAAACCAGGGCCAAGAAGGTAACAGATAAATATTATAAGCAAGTGGTTCTTCTATATGGTTAAACACAAAAATCAGTACCTCCCTGGATTCAGAGTCAGAGAATTTTCATCTGAATCCTCCTTCAGCATCTTATTATCTATATTACCTTGGCCAAGCTACTTTGTCCTATTTCCTCTTCTGTAGGATGAGATTACCTCTCCCCCCCCCTCCCGCCTCTTCTCCCCTTCCCCCAGCCATGATGCTCTAATTTCTCAGCTCCTACAACTAGATACTTCCTAATTTCCCTCCAAACCTAGATTCAGTCACTTGCCAAGTCAAAATAATAATATTGCCAAATGGTACGTCATTTTCTATATTCAAATCCCAGAGCCTGGCAGAAAGAAGATACTTGATAAAAAACATAATAATCACTTGTTGATCAACCAAATGACCTGGTACTTTATAGCTCACAAAGCATTTTGCATATATGATTGTATTTAAGATTCAATAACATTATCCCCATTTTAGAGATGAGGCTACAGAGGCACAAAAAAATGGTAGATAGAGCACTGAACTTGGATTCTGAAAAGCCTGGGTTCAAATCATACCTCAGATACTTACTGACTGTGTGATGTTGAACATTTGTTAAGTTCCCTGTGCTCAGTTTCTTTATCTATGAAAGATGAGTTCAATAGCTCCCAATGTTCCTTCCAACTTTGAATCTGTCATGTTTGATCCATTTGTATGTACCCTTGCAAATAATGTACCCAGGAATTTTGCAGGGTCACAAAGCTAATAATAAATTTCTATTGTGGGATTTGAATCCCTGAATCATATGTTTATATCATCTTCCTAAATTTATGTAACTACATGTTTTCTCCTCTGATGTAACATAAGGTCCAGAAGACAGGAGATGTTTCATTTTTGAGGTTCTGATAGAAGTAATTCCATAGATCAAACATGAAAACCATTGGCTGCCTTCAGATCTACATAGACACACACACACACACACACACACACACACACACACACACACACACACACACAGAGGCTATCTTGAACTTGGAATACTGGTTATCTTGTAGACCACCTTCTACAAAATCCCCTCCAGGGGATTTTTAATGTGGGGCACTGATGACCTGGTCAACCTTAATGCCCTTGTCTCATTTACACATAAATCCAGATCTCTGCCTTCTTCCTCCATTTCATCACTAAGAGCAAGATCAGCAGTCTATGCAGCACTATGGTGCTGCCATTTATTTACAGTTCCTTCAGGGAGTTCATGAGATCCTGCATTTCAGATGAAATAATTTCCTGAGATGGCTCTCCAAAAGTTCAGAAGCCAATGATAAGAGTTATTGATCCTTAGGCAGATCCCACACCTCTAGTACATAGTGACAACATACCAGTTTCCAGACTGAGCTTCCTTCTCAGATTGTTTTTCAGTTCTTCTAGATTAGAGAATGACCAACAGCAGACTTCTCTGAATGACCCCCAACATGCAATCTTCCTTATTTTTGTATTCTCTCTGACACCCCTGAGTTCAGTTCCTATCCTGGATACATGAATATAAAAGGTTTTCAGAAATTGAGTAACCCAAACTATCTGCCAGACAGCTCACAAACAGTAAAGATATATATGTAAATATCCTGGATTATTATTTTTATTTAAGAGTCATTGTCCACTCTATCCTTTCAATCCTATTACTATATAGTGTCCCATAATCCCTTGTTAAAGTACCAAGGAATGTTGATGAGACAAATATTAGATTTTTGTGGTTGAAGTGGCCCTAATTCTCAACTCCATATTGCCTTCCTAATATTGGTGCACATGGCAACTGGGTGATGTAGTGGAAAGAGCACTGGGCTTAGAACTAGGAAGACAATTTCATGAGTTCAAATTCAGCCTTCCATTCTTCATAGCCATGTGATCCTGTAAGTCATTTAACTTTGCCTCAGTTCTTCACCTGTAAAATAAACTGAAGAAGGAAATGGAGAACCATTCCAATATCTTTGTCAAATGGGGTCATGAAAAGTCAGACAATTGAAAAATGACTGAACAGCCATAAAAATAATTGGTCTATACAAAGTCAGTCTCTGATAAACAAATTCCCGAATCTCTTCTTGAGTAAATGAACTTCCCTCCTTATGTGACCATCTAATCCAAAGGTGTCAAAAACATGGCCTCCAGGCTACAGTGCCCTCCAACATTATTGAACGCTTCCTGAACCAGACTAAAATGCAATTTTGAAATATTTAATAAAATTAATTAAAAATAAACACACTGAAACATAAGAAACAGTTTCAAACTCCATCTATGACTCAAAGGGATCTTAATGTAAGATTTAAAGGGCCCCATTTCTATGTGAGGTCGACACCTTTGATTTAGACATCACATTTGTAGCAGAACACATATCCACGTACAGTGAACTCTCTTTGATTGTACTCCCTTGTTGTGTCTTTGAGCGCTGCCTCTCAGTCTTTGAGTAGAAGCCTCCCAGGTTTCACTGAAAGAAACTCTTAAAAGTAACCTTGGGAATATTCTATTCCTGGAGCCAAACTGTCCTAACTGGGTAGATGAACCACAAACTTAAAGGGATACTATCTCTGGCCTATGAACTGTACTTCATACACTATCCAAGCATCTAACAAGCTACAAGCAAGACATCTGATTTTTCACACTTCCCTCTATCCAGTTTTCCACCTGATGCTCTGTGAATAGTAATCAAATCCGTTATTAATGTTGCTTTTGGAAATAACACATGAAAATATTATTACTCCATTCATTATCCCTATAATTTCCCAGATTAAATTTTCCGTAAGAACGAGATCCCTTGAACAGAGTCATCTACACTCAGAGAGAGGATTATGGGAACTGAATGTGGATCACAAAACTTTTTTTTTAATGTTAAAAAAATATCTTTAACATGTAATTGAGAAAAAATAAAATACTCTACATAAAACTTTTTTAAAAAATAAATACTCGTCATTCATTCTTTCATTCAGTAACAAATCTCATTTGACTTTAGATGTTTCTCTACCAGCTCCACTTCTGACTCTTTAGAAATCTCTTGGATTCACATGTTCCACCTCTCCCTCCTCCTCTGATGTTTTTTTCCTCTTCAAGTTCTCTTTTATGTATTAATTCCCCTATTATAATGCAAATTCCTTGAGATCAGGGACTGACTTTTTGTTTTTCTTGTATTTCCTGTGACTCCAAGAAACAGTAGTATGTGTAGCACCCACATCCCATTAAAACCATCTTAGCAGAGGAACTAAAGAAGGTTGAAAAAAATGAAAGATCCCAATCCATTGGTGAATTCAGGGGGTTTCTACCCAAAAAATGTGTAGGCTTCCCCCAGTGGAACAGGTAGATCATAACAAACACTCCAATGGCCATAAAGGGGCTGAAGCAAAACCATGGAGCATTTAAAGCTGGGTCAGATGTTGAATACACCAAAGTCATCCATTATAATATTAAGGGAGCCACCTTCTAGTGGCCGCTGGGGATCTAATTCTAACCAGAATAGATCCCTTCATGTGAGATGATAACAACACAAGAGGCTAAAAGGCAGTTGCATTCTCTGACTTCTCTCCTCTTCTTTCTAGTCTCTGGTTTATTTCATTCCTAATTCATGAGCAACACCTGCGTCAGTCAAGGCTGATTTTCAATTTTTTCAAGTGTGTTATGATTCACAGCTGTGGGGGCTTTCAGAGAACCAACCTGCCCCTTAATGGTACAGTCTCCTTTAACCTTTACACACTTTATGGGCTTCACACTTAGGCATGGTCCTTAAAATTCCCAAAAAAATTACCATTTGATTTCTTATACTGACTTGTGATATAGTGAAACTGCAATGGGGAAAGTCACAATGTGGAAGAGATAATTATAATCATGCTACCTGCTGTTAAGGGGAAAACAAGAACTTTATGTGGGTTCCAAGAGTACTCCCAGAACTCCAAAATTGATTCTGCAGCATTTACAAACATTGGCTCATTTCTTCTTAGGTCTATGTACCATGTCAAAAACATGTGCCCTGAGAATCTCTAATAATAATCGATGTTTATAGTAATATGTCTAAGACATGTTCCAGCCAAATAGCAAACATTTCCTCAATTAGATTATGATGATATTTCTCTGATAGGAATTACAGCTTCCACTACAACAGTGTTATTAAATGGCTGAGTGTCTACTCCTATTAACTCTTTCCACAGGATGCTTGCTTCTCAGGGACTGTGTATACACCAAGTCATTGACTGGTAAAAAGGCAGTGCTTCTGAATCATGAGCTGTGAAACAGAATGTTGTCCCTCCCCAAAGCTATTTTACATTAACGATACCCATCTTACTAGGAAGACTATATTTTCCCACTGTCTCCTGGTGAAGAAGAGAAGAAAGAGGTTAACAAGTTCCCAAACAGTCTTATGGACAACTATCATTCTGAAGATACAGGATTATACCAATACTTCAGGCAGTTTACATAATATATAACACAACCGCCATTTCTTTTTAATCCTTATTTTCCTCATTCATTATGTTCCATCAAAGGTTCTCAGCATACTGTTGGGCTCATATAATACCAGAATATTAGAATCATATAACTCTAGAACATGAGAATACATAGAATCATATAATACTAGAAATACTAGAAATAGGTACCTCCCCAAAAAAATTAATCTTTGATCATCAAGAATCATGAAATGTCATCAGACTTTGAATGTACGGCATAGTAGGACTTAACCCTTGACTCCAGATACCATTACAAAAGATTTCATTCAAGAAATATATATTTTTTAAAAAGATCACCACTATGGACTTGTTTTTTTTTTTTTTTAACAATGAAGTGAGTCAGGGCAATTCCAATAATCTTGTGATGGAGAGAACCATCCCCATTCAGAGAGAGTACAATAGGCACTGAATGTGGATCATGACAGTTGTTGTTGTTTGCTTTGTTATTTTTTTCATTTTCACTTTTTCCCTTTCGATCTGATTTTTCTTGCACAAAATGATAAATGTAGAAATGTAAAAAATTTTTAAGAAGGGAAAAATTTAAAAATAACAAGTCATCATTGACAAATAGTCCAATTCAGAAGAGCAATATTCTGAAGGAAAATCTATCATATGATAATTGCACTGGAGAATATAATGTCAAGAAGAAAGGTAAAGGGAGTGGAATACAAAGAGAGGAAGTGAAGAGAGGAGGAAAGAGAAGAGGAAGTGAAAGAGAAAGGAGGAAAGGACAAGGTGGGGAGATAAGAGGGAAAGAGGAAAAGGTAAGAGAGGAGGGAAGAAGGGAGGGGACATTGAGAGAAGAGCAGAGACAGAGAGAGAGAGAGAGAGAGAGAGAGAGAGAGAGATGAGACAGAGCATGAGTGAGAAGCTTTAACAAGCCATGCATTGGAATGGCAGAGAGGCAAAATTCATTTCATATATGAAAAATATATATTAATAATTAAGCTTCTACAAAAATAGAATAGGCTGTATCAGGATGTGCTAAGTTCCTCCATCATTAGAGTCTTTCAAATAATATTGGCCAGAGGAAAATTTCATAAAAGAAATACAAATAGAGTCTAGACTAGATGGCCTCTACGGTCCCTTCCTATTCTGCAATTCTGTGAAATCACTGGGGCCTGAAAATGCTGAGAAAGGAAGACAGGCAATCAAATATGTATTAAGTGCTTACTATCATGCCAAACACTGTGCTAAGCACTGGCAAGATTCTTTTAAGGAGCTACCAGATAATGGGGAAGGCAACATGCAAACAAATACGTACAAACAAATTACATCCAGGACAAAAAGAAATCAATAGAAGGAAGGTACTAGAATTATCATGACATGGAAGTCAGACCTTGTGTGACCCTGGCTATATAGGTACCTCATATAGGTATACAAATTAAATATTTTCTGATCATGTCATAATTTCACAATCATAACATACAGTTAAAAGACACCATTTTGGGTTGTGAGTTTAAGAATCTGGGATCTAAAGCACTGAGAATCCATATGATTAGCATAGAATCATAAAGAAAATATGCCAGTGGTGGGTCTGGAACTCATGTCTTCCTGGCTTCCTTTTATCACTCTACCCTCCACTGTACAATGCTGCCTCTCATTACAATTGTTATTCAGACTAAATCCCCAAGAGGAACCTTGAAAAGCAAGGGAAATTGTTCTGGGAATCCCACTTTTGAAACAGTCCAAGAGGAGCCAATGAGGATTTTTTTACTGAGCTCTCCACAGTCCCTGGGGCTAAAGAAGCCCAGGAGGATGGGTCCCAGTTCTATAGACCTGTATGTATAACTCCATTCAGTATACCTGCTAGGAGGCTGTCTTAGCATTCCTGTCAGCTTGGATTAAGAAGAAGCCCAACGAACTCAAGTAGGAGCTCCAGAAGACCAAGGCCTTCAGTCCCTACTGTCCCCAGAATGTTGTATTCCAGAATCTAAAGGCTGGTGTTAAAGCTACCCAGATTTCATCTCATCAAAGTCAAGATGATGAGAGAGTAGGAGGCCCTGATACTGCCATTCCTGAGAAACTTAGTAGCCTTAAGAGAAAGGACCAAATTAATTCTAAAAGGAAAGAAATGAAGCATTTGAATCTCAAAAATGGTACTAGAAAATCACTGCTTATAGAATCTTCTGCTAAATGAAAATATGGCTTTCTTTTTTGACTATCTCTATATGGCAGCAGGCATTAGGGTTTAGAAAAAGAGGACTGGATAGAAGACCACAGTACCTGTCACCATTATATAGAATTCATCAGGTAACAGTTGGGAGCAAGGCACCTCTGCCAACCTGGAAAGATCACTGGTAAGATGAGAAATTTGAACCAAATAATCTCTACAGTGTCAACTATCTAAACTTTCCATGTTGTCTTTTCTTCTAGAACCAACATCCTGTGGTTTCCTGATTCCAGCTAATTCTTTGATTGGCCCACTTTCCATTAAATATTTCCCAGTAGTTAATGATGCTGCTTAATGGGTCTACAAATAAACATTTTATACAAGATCCAGGGAATATTCATCCAGTGTATCTCCAAGGGAAGACTTGGATTAAAATCTTCCTGAATTAGGGAAAAAGAGTTCTATTCCTGCTATACTCTGCTGCCTCTCAGCATATTGAGAGTATTTGCTCAGTCTGTGGCTTGTAGAAAAGTGATCAATCTACATAAAGGGAGATGAATTTTACTCTATACAGATTCATTTACATATCTAGACTCTTTCCAAAGAGGAAAAAAAAAAGTCATATGCTAAGTCAATAAAGTTATATCATAGATTTTTAGAAATAATCTTTCCATAATTTTTGCCCGACTTCATCCTTATTATTTTGGCATTTGGGGTAAAACATTTCCCTTCTCTGGCTCTTGGTTTCTTTATCTGTAAAATAGTGGCAATGGATTAATTAGAATCTGAAGTCCGTTCTAGCTCCTGATTGATAATCCTATAATTCTATAATCTCCTTCTTGTTCCCCTTACCCCCAGCTTTTGCTTACATATCAGTGGTCATGTTCCATGTCACTAATAGAATATAACCTCGAGGGCAAAAAGTTTTTCACTTTTTCTTTCTATTTTTGCCCAGCCTATGCCTTCTGCCTCTTTATTTGAAGGAAGGAAGAGAAGACCTCTGATTTTATTGACCTACTGAAATTATGGTGAGGAAAATCTCTCCGTTTATGCAGGTAGCAGCAGCTTGGCAGTTTGTAGACAGAGAGAACAAAGAACCCCAAGAAACCAGTAGGAAGCAAAAGTAAGATTCTGATATAAGGACTCTGAGATGGTTTCTCTATGTCCTCCATTACTGCTTCTTCTTTACCTTGTAGTAAGCAGGCACTACATTAATAAATGCTTCTCTAATCAAACTGTGAAAGGGATATATTTTCCTTTCTGATCAGCTGCCTGGAAGGCTGCAGTATCATTCCCCAAAACCTCATCTCATGGCAACATTGCTCAGACCAACCATGTTTAAACTCCTCACTGGGTGGATTTTCAGAGCCAAGTTTCCAAACACAAATCAATCCATCTTATTGTTTTGCTTTGCAATCTGATCTTGTTTTTAACGCACAAAGGAATATAACCTCCAAGGGATCTCCTTCCTCACTTTATTGCCCAGACTTGACGCCAAACAATTTTTGACTGAATCCAAAACTCAACCTAGCTTCTAAGAAAAGAGAGTTCCCACCATTAATTGGGGATAGTCCAACAAATATGTCAAAGATATTCTAGGTTGCCCTGGCTTAAGATTGGATGTCTCAACCTTAGCAGTAATAGCTCTCTGGTTGAAATAATGTCCTAATTTCAAATGGTACTTCTGTGATGTGTACTTAGTGGGATGTGTAAACTCTAGAACCTTTGTTCAATACTCTGTCACCTTACTTTAGTGAACTAGTGGTGGTGAAGCTGCATCTTCTGAGATCAGTCATGAAATGTCTCACGTGCCCTTCTGATGCCCTTAACAAGTGTGCCTTTGGCTCCCTAGACCATTGTACCCCAGAAATAGGCAGAGAAATACCCAGAAATAATATTGTCTTCTGAAAAGAGACAATAGTAAACTTGATTGTGTGATCCTACATTAAGGACCAGACTCAGAAACACCCAAACCTTCAAAGTTCTCATAGAAAGGTCCATCCAAAGAGAATTGGACAGGACTTGGAGATTGTCTAGTGCAACTGTCTGATTTCTCAGCTAATAAAAAAATTGATAAAGCTCTGCACTTGGAGTTGGCAAGACTGAGTCCAAACCTGGCTTTCGATACCAGCTGTGTGGCTCTGGATAAGTCATTCAAATTCTTTTTGCCTTATTTTCCACATATGTAAAATATGAGTCAAATGAGATATTTGTGAAGTGCTTAGTAAACCTAAGAGTCCTATATAAATACTGGCTATTGTTGTTGTTATTCTTTTTTTGCTGAGGCAATTGGGGTTAAATGATTTGCCCAGAGTCACATTGCTAGGAAGTGCTAAGTGTCTAAAATCAGATTTGAACTCCGGTCCTCCTGACTTCAGGGCTGGTGTTCTATCCACTCCACCAACTAGCTTCCCCTGTTGTTATTCTTTAAAATAGTTTTTTAAATTACATTCATTTCACTATATAGTCATTATTTTCTATATCAGGGCATGGAAGTTCAAATCAATAACATTATTATTATTATTATTTTATAGGATTATTATCATTGTGGTTCAGTATTTAACAAAAACAAAACCCTATCAGGTTAAACCACAGGAGAATAACTTGATGGCCTTGAGATTTATCTAAATCAAAGATATAATATCTGGGGAAATAAACCATGTAATATATACTAGCCTGATAAGCAAAGCTTAAAATCAGATAGAAACTCATGACTCATTTATTCCTAGTTGTGACCCATGACAAGCTCATCACCACTTTTCTTGACACTTTTCTGTGTACATCTCTTCTATAGGTAATATATCTGCTATGATCATGACCCAGGGAAACAGCAGCACTGTGACTGAATTCATCCTGCTGGGCTTTACGATCCGACAAGACCTACAGTATGTCCTGTTCCTTGTGTTTCTGTTTATCTATGTCACTTCTGTAGTGGGCAACATTGGTATGATTCTGATCATCAAAACTGACTCCCACCTTCACACTCCCATGTACTTTTTTCTCCAACACCTGGCTTTTGTTGACTTCTGTTATACCTCCGCCATTACTCCCAAGATGCTGCAAAATTTCCTGGTGTCCCACAAGTCTATCTCGTTCTCGGGATGTCTGATCCAATTATTGGTTTATGTTACATTTGCTACAGCTGATTGTTACATTCTTGCCGCCATGGCCATAGACCGTTATGTGGCTATTTGTAACCCCCTGCATTACTCAGTGGTCATGTCTCAGAGGGTTTGCAATCAGCTCGTTGCTGTATCTTATGTTATGGGGTCCTTGAATGCCTCTATCCATACTGGTTTTACCTTTTCTCTGTTCTTCTGTAATTCTAACACCATCAATCACTTTTTCTGTGATGTGCCCCCAATCCTGGCCCTTTCCTGTTCCAGAACCGATATCAACGTCCTGTTACTAATTGTCTGTGTGGGCTTCAATCTGATAAGCACTGTGATGGTTGTGTTCTTCTCCTATGTTTATATCCTGGCTGCCATCTTGAGGATGAGCTCTGCTGCAGGGAGACACAAGGCCTTCTCCACTTGCGCCTCCCACTTGACAGCTGTCACCATTTACTATGGGACTCTTTCTTACATGTATTTACAGCCTTCATCTAGTGAGTCCCAGGAGAATGATAAAATAGCCTCTGTGTTTTATGGCATCATCATCCCCATGTTGAATCCCTTGATCTATAGTCTGAGGAATAAGGAAGTCAAAGAGGCCCTGAAAGTGATGGGCAAGTCTTGCTTAACATGCAAGCCCTGAACTTTAAGGTCCTGCTTTATAGAACCAGCCTAACAAAGGCCATCCTCTCTCATTCTTTCCTCAAGAGGACAACATTTCAGCTAAGTTGGACATAACCAGTCAATGGTATGATTTGGAAAGACATGTAGGAGTGTTAGAATAACCCTTCCAACTTGAATAATTTTTTTTAACATCTCTAACACAGATCAAAGAAGAACCAATCCTTTGAAATGATCATATTAAATAATCATTAACATGGTCATGATCAATAATCAGTAAATATCATCACAATGATGATGAGGAAGACAATAATGACAGCTTATGTTCCTCCTACAGTAAGGCTTTTTCACATGTGTAATCTAGATATTTACAAATCTACAAATACATATTATAGATATTATAATCTTCATTTTTGTACCTAAATAACCTGTGACTCAGCAAACTATAAAGTAATATGGTTTTAAAATTCAAAGATAGATAAGAAATTATCTAGTTCTGCTCCCTTTCTTGCAACAAAGAAGGAAACTGAGGTCTTAAGATGTTGTGATTTGCTTAAGGTGACACAAGTAAGGGTCAAAGTCAAAGTGTAAAGCCTGGACTCACTGATTCCAGTACCAGTGTTCTTTTCTTTGTGTCATGTTCAGATTGATGCAAGGTTGTGCTTGCTATTTGGTAGAATGCAAAGTTAAAACAAAAGGCAGTTTTGTCTTGAAAGAGCTTATATTTACTAGTTGGGATATAACATACAATCAAAGAGTATTTATTTTGAAAATTTAGGAATAAGGTCCTTAGCATGTTACTAAAACTTACATTAGCAGAATGCTTCAAGGTTTCCAAAGAGCATCATGCTTACCATCTGATTCAAGCCACACAATAATCCTGGAAAATAAGATCTATTATTATCTCCACATTAAGGAAGAGGATCTGGGCCTGAAAAAGATTGAGTGATTTGCCCAGGCCTGACCATCTAGGAAGTATCAGAGTTGCCATATTGGATAAAATGTCAAGCTTAGAGTCAGGAAGTCTCATTTTTATGAGTTCCTGGTCTCAGGATACTTCTTATCTGTGTGATCCTGTGTGACCCAAATCATTTCCCCCTTTATGCCTCAGTTTCTTTACATGTAAAATGAGCAGAGGAAGATGCCAAGCCACTTTAATATTCTTGCCCAGAAAACCCTAGGAATCAGGAATCAGACATGACTCAAAATGACTAAACAATGATAGTAAAAGTTTCAGAGGTGGTATTCAAATCAAGGGCTTCCTGATTCTAAAATCAGAACTCAATCCACTCCATCACAAAATTAATTCTGAGTGCAACATTTTAGTCAAGACAGTGATCATTTTAAGACTATCCAAAGGTGGGTAACCAAGATGGGGAAAGGACATTAAATATAAGGATCAGCTGGATGAACTGGGAATTTTTGCTCAGAGAGGCAGCAATTGAGTATGTGATGTGATAGTTGACTCCTTCTAAGATGGAAGACAATCAGTCAGACAATAAACGATTGTTATATACTAACTATATGTCAAGCACTGTAATAAGTACTAAGAATACCAAGAAAGGGAATAAACAGTACTTACAAAACACTCATATTCTAAAAATCCAATTTTAACATAAAATTCAAAATCAAGAAATAGTGGGGGAAAGTGAGTGAATAGCAAAGAAAAAAAAAGACCTGACTATAAAAATAAAAAGAATTAAAATTAATTTTAAAAACAAGCAAACAAAAGAATACAGACAAGCTCTCTTTTTTATATCTAATCTGAATTTCAGCTGCCTTAAATCCATTTTGGATCTAGGGGAAAAAATTCCTTCCCTGAGTCCAATATGGAATTTGTAGATTCCACTTGAGGAATAATTGCTGATGACCCATTCCTAGAACTAGAATGAAAAGATATGTGTTAGCTTAAGCGCATCCACAATGATGCCCAAAGACCAGAGGAGGCTTAGAATCCAGAAGTCACACAATGGGCCACAGGCCTAGAATTGCAGTTGATAGAAAATAAGTTATGAAAGAATATGTGCCATGATCTAAAGAACTCCAGTAAAGGTATCATGATATTTCTCCTTCCATTTTTTCCTCTTAAGAAAGAGTCTGAAAAAGAGAAATATATTTTTGTTCTGACAATGGCAGAATCCAACTGTGACCCATCTGTCATCTCTAAGATGTTTAGACCAGGTTTTTTGGTAGTCTTTTCTTTGAGGGGGGACTGCTTTGTCCTTATCTTTGTGACATCAGAATTGCCAGACACACAGTAAGTACTTAATGAATACTTATTTTCTTACACTGAATGGCATAACTGCAAATGCCAAACAACAGGGCATTGGAGTCGTATTTGGTCTTAGTAATCGTGCTAATATTTACACTGCATTTAAAATTAACATTCACTATCTCCTCTATAGCATAATCTTAGATTGAGAGCTGAAACTTAGATCCCATCATAGTGAATTTGGCAACCGTTGGCAACAGTTTGGATGTGGGGTATGAAAAGTGGTGGGAATCTAAGATCAATATTAAATTGTAAGCCTAAGGTATTGGAAGCATGGTGCTCCCCTGTACCACAATAGAAAAAGTAAGAGGAAACAGATTTTAGGGAAAGGTATAGTAAGTTTTGTTCTAGACATGATGCATTTAAGATGAACTGGACATCCATTTCAAAATTTCTGAAAAGCTGTTAGAGATACAAGACTGGAGATAAAGAGTGGACAAGGAAAAGTAGATTTCAGAATCATTAGCATAGAACTGATCATTAAATTTGTATGATCTAATGAAATCTCCAAATGTAGTTTATAAGGAGAGGGAAAAAGGGGCCCAGGACAGAACCGATAGGGAGATCTCTAGGGTTAGAGACCATGATCCAGCAAAGAAGTCAGAAGACTGGTCAGATCACTTAAAAGCAAGAATAGATAGGTTAGCTACTACATGACATCAGATGGAGTTCCCCAGAGTACTAAAGTCTATCTCTTGTGCTCCATTTAAACAGTACCCTGATCATGGAGCTCTGAGGCAGTTTTTCCAATCTCAATCTCAATCAGTTAGACAATAAGTTTTTATTAAATGGTTACCATGGGATACAAAGAAAGGTCAAAAACAGTCTTGATTCTCAAGGAATTCATGGTCTAAAAATGAGAGAGACAATATGAAAAGAATCATTTAAAAAACAAGTTCTACATATGATGTTACACATTTTCTTTTCGATATATCACAGAGGTTAGGGGCAAGGTTCACTTGAAATCTGGAAAATCTGTGAAAAACTGTTTACTGTATCTGTATACTAGAAAAGAAATGTGTATTATGGTATTAAAAATAAAATGTATTTATGTTATGCAATACTATATATATATATATTTTTTTTATGTATTTCTGATTTTCAAAACTTTATTTTTTGTCATCTGGTGAATGTCATATGTCATCAGTGGCTTCTTCAAAGCTTCCCTAAAATTTCTATCTAATTTCTTATGCTGACTTGTGATACATAAAGCTTCAATGCTAAAAATCACAATGTGGAAGGAATAATTAATCATGTTACCTCTTGTTAGGAGGATAACATGAACCTTATTGGGTTCCAAGATTACTCCCAGAACTCCAAAGTTGGCTAACCTGCATCTACAAACATTCAAATATTATATACTTGACTCATTTCCTCACATGTCAAAAACATGTGCCCTGAAAATCTCTAATAATAATCAGTGTTTATAGCAATACATCTAGGACATGTTCCAGCCAAACAGCAAATGTTTCCTCATTTAAAGGATGGAGATACCTCCCTGACATGAATTTCAGCTTCCACTGCCTTCCCTGTAATAGGCTTAGTGACTGCTGTTAAATGTGAAATGGCTGTTGTTAAATGGCCTAGTGTCTGCTCCTATTAACTCTTTCCACAGGATGCCTGCCTCTTAAGGACTGTGTACATACCAAATCATGGACTGGTGAAGAGGCAGGGCTTCTGAAAGCTATGAAACAGAATGTTGTCCCTTCCCAAAGACAGCTTACATTAACCTTATGCATCTTATGAGCAAGACTATATTTTCTCACTATCTCCTGGTCAAGAAAAGAAGAGGTTAACAAGTTCCCAAAACAGTCTTATGGACTGAACATTTTGAACATACAGGATAATACCACTGCTTGAGGCAGTTTGCATAATACATAACACAGTTACTAATTCTCCTTAATCCTAATTTTCCTTATCATATTCATTATGTCCCATCAAAGGTTCTCAGCATACTGTAGGGCTCATATAATGCAAGAATTATCTATCAATAGTACTTATCCCAAAAAAAATAGTCTTTGATCATCAATAACCATGAAATGTCATCAAAGGTTGAATGCATGACGTAGCAGGACTATTTAACCTGGACCCCAAATACCATTACAAAAGATGTCATTCTTGAAGTATATTTTTTTTTAAAGAAATCGCCACCATGGACTTGGCTGTTGTGAACACTGAAGTAAGGGAAATTCCAAAAGTCTTGTGATAGAGAGAGCCATCCCCATTCAGAGAGAGGACTATGCAGACTGAATATGGATCACAACATAATATTTTCACCTTTGTTGTTGTTGTTGTTTGCTTGATTATTTCTTCTAATTTTTCCCTTATGATCTGATTTTTCTTGCACAAAATGATAAATGGGGAAATAAGTTTAGAATGAAAAAGATTTTAAAATAAAAATAATCACTAATTAATATTCTAATTCAGAAGAACAATCTTCTGAAAGAAAAGGTTGGCATATAATAATTACACTGGAGAGTAAGACTTGAAGAGGAAAGCTAAAGGAAGTGGAGTACAGAGAGAGGAAGTAAGGAGAGCAGAGAAGAAAGGGAAGAGGAAATAAAAGAGAAGAAATGAAAGGAGAAGAATAGGAAGTGAAAAATAAGAGGAAAAAAGGAAAAAGTAGGAAAGGAGTAAAGAGGGGAGGGGACAGTGAGAGAAGAACAGAGAGACAGAGAAATAGAAAGATACACATACATAGAGGGGGGAAGGAGAAGGGAAAGGAGAGAGGGGGAAGGAGAGAAGGGGGAGGGAAAGAAGGGAGAAAGAAAGAGGAGAGAGGGAAAGATGGGGCAGGGAAAGAGAAGGGAGGGGAGGGAGACAGAGAATGCTTTAATACTTTACTACTACACTTTAAAAGGACCACAATTAGATCTTGGTCATATGTTGGGGAATGGGGAAGGTATTTTCATCACTTTATAGTTCTTAAATGCTAGAATATTTTGTTCATACCAACTTGCTGTTTAGACCACAGATACAGAAGCCCCTGACCTTGCCTTGCAGAGCTATCATTCAAAATTAGAAATAAAAAAAAAAAAAGAGAGAGACTGTTTTGTGTCAGAGAGAAGGAAATATCAGACTCTGCTTTTTGCACATCAAAACTTAGCTTTTCAACAGGTCCAACCTGGGCCATCTCCTTTGGAAGGAAGTGCAATAGCGAGCAAAGCATTTCATAAAAGTAACTCACTGAGAAAGAATTGACCCTATAGAAATTCACATTTCTCTAGAGCTTAAGGTTTGCAGAGGATTTTCTTTCTTCCTAAACAACCTTAAGAAAAAATTTGTACAAGTGTTGTCATGTGCATTTTACAAATGAAGAAACAGAGGTCCAAAGAGATTAATCACATAGGTAGCAGCATTCAATCCACTGCATTATATTTATGTTAGTAGATAGGGAAAGAGGGAGAGCTATTGTTTGAAGAGGGGAGAGAAATAATTGTGGTATATTAGTTTGGGACGAAACATCATGTCTTCTCCTTTAGTGAAGACCTGATATTTATATACAGTCGACAAAATACTTAAGATACTTTGTAATGAGGGACATTTCATAGTTGAGCAACTTGAGGTTCCAAGTAAGTTGATCATGTTACACAAATGTAGGAAGCAAGATTCAAATTCATTTCCCTCTTGATGTCATGTCTATCTGGAGCATTCTCTTTATGACACACTATCTCTTGGGTCCATGAGACCCAGATGTCAACTGACTCAATAGATCAAAGAATGCTTTAAAGTAAAAGATGGAGATCAGCATGGTTCTCTCCTCTTCTTATGAAATCTCACTCTTCATCATCCCCAAGGCATGTTTCACGTTCCCTGAACTACAATGCCAGTGTTCTTGCTTCATCAAACAGCCCACAAAATTGCAGAGAACTGGAATCAGTGCAGAAATCTGACCCAGCTAAGACATAGAGCCAATAGAGGATCATATGACAAAGAATCCATATGGCTTCATCACCTTTACCTTTTAAAATCCTTCAATGGGAATTCCCTTCTAATTCTTCCTTATATTTAGTGCTCTTTCTCTCATCAGATTGACTTGTATTTACTAGTCTGTTCTTAGGTATATTCTTCTAGGAAAAGAAAAGGTTCTTGAGAGCAGGAACCCTGTTTTTAGTTTGTCTTTGTATTTCCAGTGCCTAGCACAGTCCCTTTTACCAGAAGTTCCTAATAAATATTTTGATGAATCTGTTGAAAATACGTCATATAGTTTTGTACTTCAAGACTCAATTCAAATCTCACCTCCTTGAAGAATCATTTCCTCACTTCTTGGTTAATCGGTATTCTTTCCTCAAAATATCTTATATTTATGTCTCTATTTATATTTTATGTCCTCCTCTAGAATGTAAGTTCTTTGAGAACAGGAATTGTTTCATTCCTATATCCCCAGCACCTAGCACAGTGCTTTGGAAAATAGGAAAAGCTTATTAAAGGTTTGTTAAATTCTTACAAATCCCTTAAAGACAAGGTTGAAGGACATTCTCAGCATGAATATGATCTCAAAAATGTTTCTTTGACTATTTAAGTAATGTAAATCAATGTAGAATATAACTGGGATTAGTTTATTTATATGATCCAAGACCAAAATGGAGGATCTCTCCAACTACCTTCAACTCCAGACCCCACACTCCTGAAAATAACTTCTCCAGCGTACCAATGTTTGAAATTATATCAACATTGCTAACCATTCAGGTAACTGTTACACTTGTATTATATACAATATATATATTATATATACTATCTCCAATAATATTTGCATTAATTGAGACTGGAAACTTTCATTGTTTTTATTTAAAGAAGGCTGCCAACAGTGCTTGGAGTATAGCAGAACCTTTAAAACTATCTCTTGAATTCACCTGAATTGAATAACTTATAAATGAATTATCCATTTGAGTCAGTAGAGGGAGTTTCTGCACAAAGGTAATATATCACAGGTGCAGATTTAAAACAAAAACAAAACCCAAGACTGCCATGTTTGATCTTAAACCCCTCCTTGATGTCACTATTAATGCCTTGGACTTTTAATAGTCCCATCCTAATATTCCCTATTTTCACTCTTCATCTCAGGCCAACAAAAGTGAAACTTTTCTCAAGAGGACTTTATTAAGCTTATCAGAACAAAAGAAATAAACACTTTTCCATGGTCTGTGAAGAGCTTTTCTCATGCCATTCTATGGGGTAACTGGATCTGATATTGTACCTGTGTTTCAGGGAAAGAGTGACTTATTCAAGGTCACATAATTAAGAGCCAGAGCAAGATATATGAGGGGGAAATAGAACAAACCTCTAGAGGGCAGAATAAAAGCAGGGAAAAGAAGGGAATCTACCTCCACACCACTCCTCCTCCTTTCCTCTGCCCTCTCATTTTCTACAGTATTATGGAGCTTATCTTTGCTTCTGGCCTATCACACCTTGCATCTGCTTACTTACCTACTTGGAGCAAACCTGTTATTAAACTGTTATAAACTCTTCCAGGGTAATCTTTCCCATATCACCAGCATCTGGCCTGGTTGTCAAGAGGCCTTTTACTTGTGAAAAAGGAAATAAGGAAATGAAAAAAGAAACAATTCTTCCTTCCTTTGGATTTGCAAGAGGAAATTTTGGCTTTTGCTTTGGAATCCTTCTTAATTACCTTCTTGTTATATCCTGGATTCAGAATGGCATTTCTCTTCTGAAAAGCTTTGCAAAAAAATTGATCCCCACGCTGAGAATATAATCTTGTCTGGACAGAGCCAGTTTCCTAAGCTGTATTGAAACACAGTGTGTTATATCCAAAAATTAAGTCAAACTCTGAGTCTTGGATGGCAGTGAACTGTTGTTCACTTCTGAAGTATGTCCACAAATCAGCAAGATTTGCTAGATTTATACTTCATAGTTAAGTCAATTGATATGTGACACTTTTCATTCTCTTCCTTGAAATTCTGAAACTTATCACACTGGATTCATGTTTTGGATATAAAGGATGATACTATAAGCAAATCGGGAGAACAGGAGATAGTGTACCTCTCAGATCTATGGAGAAGGGAGTAATTTGTAGCCAAAGGAGAACTGGAAAAGATTATGAAATGCAAAAATGGATAATTCTGATTACATTAAATTAAAAAGGATTGACACAAAACCAATGCAGCCAAGATTAGAAGAGAAGCAAAAAAATGGGGGTGGGAAGGGGGGAAGAGGGGGTGAGGAATTAAAGCCAGTGTTTCTGATAAAAGCTTCATTTCTAAAATATGTAGAGAATTGAAATTGACTCAGATTTATGAGAATGCAAGTTATTTCTCAATTGGTCGATGGTCAAAGGATATGAACAATTTTCAGACCAAGAAATCAAAGCCATTTCTAATCATATGAAAAAAGATGCTAAATCACTATTGATTAGAGATAGGCAAATTGGCTGATTGGCTAAGATGACAGAAAGATGAATGCTGGAGATGATGTGAGAAAACTAGATCACTAATGCATTGTTGGTGGAGGTATAAAATGATCCAAACATTCTGGAGAATAATTTGTAACTATGCCCAAAGGAGTATAAAAATGTCCATTCTCTTTGATACAGCAGTGTCTCTACTGGGTGTCTTTCCGAAAGAAATCATAAAAGAAGGTGATAGGCCCGCATGTGCAAAATTGTTTGTAGCAGCTCTACTGGCAAGGAACTGGAAACTGACTGTATGCATATTAATTGGAAAATGGCTGAATAAGTTATGATACATGAATATAACAGAGTATTATTTTTCTATAAAAAATGGTGAACAAGGCGATTTCAGAAAGACTTTCATGAACTGATGCTAAGTGAAGTGGGAAGAACACAGAGAACATTTAGAATAACCCTTCCCAACTTAAATAATCTTTTTAAAGTCTCTAACATTAGCCTTTGTCTTTAAAGAGCTTACATTCAATAAATGAGATACAATATGTAATCAAAGAGTATTAAGGAAGAAGATCTGGGCCTGAAGGAAAATGAGGGACTTGCCAAGGAGCCTGAGCAACTAGGAAATATCAGAGGTACCATATTGGATAGAATACCAAGCTTAGAGTCAGGAAGTCTCATCTTTATGAGTTCTAATATGGCCTCAGATATTTCCTAGCTGTGTGATCCAAGTCACCACCCTTTTGCCTCAGTTTCCTTTATGTAAATGAACAGGAGAAGAAGAATGATAAGCCACTCCAATAGCCTTGCTCAGGAAATCCCAAGGAGTCAGGTGTCAGACATGACTGGAAATGACTAATCATTTAGGTATCAGAAGTAATATTCAAATCCAGGACTTCCCAATTCTAAAACCAGAATTCCATCAAGGAATCCATCATAAAATTAGTTCTGAGTGCAACATTTTAGGCAAGACAGTGATCATCTTAAGAACATCCAAAGGAGGATAGCAGCATGAGAAAGGGCATTGAATTCATACCATATGAGGATCAGTTGGATGAACTGGGAATATTTAGCTCACAAAGGCAGCAATTGAGTATGTGATGTGATAATTGACTCCTAAGGTGGAAGAAGATCAGTCAAGCAATAAACTATTATTATATACCAACTATATGTCAAGCACTGTGATAAGTACTAGGAATAAGCAGTACTTACTCACAAAGCACTCATATTCTAAGAACCCAATTTTAACATAAATTCAAAATCAATAAATAGTATGGGAAAGTGAGCTAATAACAAAGAAAAAAGACCTGACCAAAAACATAAAATGAATTCAGTTATATTTTAAAAATAAATAAACAAAAGAATACAGACAAGCTATCATTTTTATACCTGATCTGAATTTCTGCTGCTTTAAATCCATTTTGAGTCTAGGAGAAAAAGTTCCTTCTTTCCTTGAATCCAATATGGAAATGACAATTAAGAAGTTTAAATGTGTGGATTTCACTTGAGGAATACTTGCTAATGATCCACTCCTAGAACTAGAATGAAAAGACATGCATTAGCTTAGGCACTTCCACATTGAGGACGGAAGACCAAAGGAGTCTTAGAATCCAGAAGTCACACAATGGGCTACAGGCCTGGCATTGCAGCTGATAGAAAGTAAGTGATAAAAGAATCTGTGCCATGATCTAAAGATATCATGACATTTCTTCCTTTTAATAGAGAATCTGAAAAAGAGAATTATATTTTTGTTCTGACAGTGGCAGAATTCAACTGTGACCCTTCTGTCATCTCTAAGGTGCTTCAACCAGGTTTTCTGGTAGTCTTTCTTTGAAGGGGACTGCTTTGTCCTTATCAACAGAATTGCCAGACACACAGTAAGTGTTTAATGAATACTTATTGTCTTACACTGGATGGCATAACTGCAAATACCAAGCAACAGGCCATTGGAGTCATATTTGGTCTTAGTAATCCAGCTAATATTTACAACACATTTAAAGTTAACATTCGCTATCTCCTCTATAACATAATCTTAGATTCAGAGTTGAAACTTAGATCCTATCATAGTGAATTTGGCATCCCTTGGCAACAGTTTAGATGTGGAATATGAAAGGTAATGAGGAATCCAAGATCAATATTAAATTGCAAGCCTAAGGCATTGGGAGCATGGTGCTCCCGTGTACCACAATAGAGGAGGTAAGAGGAAACAGATTTTAGGGGAAGGCACAGTAAGTTCTGTTCTAGGCACATTGAGTTTAAGATGAACTGGATATTTCAAAATTTCTGAAAAGTAGTTAGAGATGTAAAATTGGAGATCAGCAGAGAAAAAGAGAGAAGAAAAAGATTTCAGAATCATTAGCATGTAGATGATAATTAAATTCATGGTAGCTGATGAGATCGTAGTTTAGAGGGAGAAAAGAAAAGGACCCAGAACAGAACCCTAAGGGACATTTATGGTTAGAGAACATGATTCAGAGGAAGGACCAGCAAAGGTGTCAGAGGAGTGGTCAGATCACTGAGAAGGAGAAGTTGCTTTCTTCACTAAACTGCAACAACAGATATGTTATTTATTACATGACATCATGTAGAGCCTCTCAGAGCACTCAAGTCTGTCTCCTTGTTCCATATAAACAGCACCATGATCATGGAGCTCTGGAGCAGTTCTTCCATCCTCCATCATTTAGATAATAAGTCTTTATTAAATGCTTACTATGGGGCACAAAGAAAGGCCAAAGACAGTCCCTGTTCTTAAGGAGCTCATGGTCTAAAAATAGGAGACACAATATGCAAACAACCATTTATAGTATCTATGATACATTAGCTCTATCTATGATAAATTAGACATAGTCACTTTTGGATATCTCATCGCAAGGGTTAGAAAGAGGTGTCTAGCAATCTAGAAAATCTGCATAAAATTATTTAACAGTACTCTGGTACTAGAGGAAAAGTCTGATTTATTATGCTATTAAAAAATAAAATATGTTGATATTATACAATACTATGCATCTATTTTATGTGTTTCTGAATTTCTAAACATTTTCTGGGTCATCTGCAAGCCTTTGCATGTCATCTGCAGCTCCCTCAATTCTCCCCCAAAAATTACCATTTAATTTCCTATGCTGATCTATGATATAGTGAAGCTTCAATGGGGAAAGTTACAATGTGGAAGGCACAATTATAATCATGCTACTTCCTGTAAGGAAGAAGGCAGGAATTTTATAAGAGTTCCAAGAGACTCCAAGAGTTCCCAGAATTCCAAGATTGGCTATCCAGCATCTACAAACATATCAAATACTATGAATTTGGCTCATTTACTCTTAGATCCATGTACCGTGTCGAAAACATGTGCCCTGAGAATCTCTAATAATAATCGGTGTTTATAGCAAT